>NW_007250675.1:87312-209378 GCF_000164805.1 Carlito syrichta
GGCGGGGCGCGTTCCTCGGGGAGCGTAGCGCGCCGGCGTAGGCTGGTCCAGTGGACTGGGGTTGCTCTAACTGCGTTCCGGCGGGAAGCCCACGGGTAACGCGCTCCTCCCTGCACGTGTGGATGGGCTGGAGACTTGCCGGGCCCGCAGCTCCGGGGGCTGAGACTGGGCCTGTGCGCGGCACCCTCGGCAAGGACCGTGCGTGTCCGGCCAGTCCGTACGTTGGCCGCCTTCGCGGGGAGGAGGCGGAGAACGGCGCGCGTCCGGTCTTGGTGGCCTGAGCGGAGCAGGTCTTGCGCCTGGCGGAACCTTTCCTTGGCCTGAGTCATCCGCGATCGTCTCCAGAATGCGGGTTCTCTGCGCCCCCCGTTCCTACCAACCCAACGACCAAGCCTCTGTACGACCCCTTGCTACCTGAGTCTGCATGTGACTTCTGCTCTGTTCAGAACCTCCACATCGAACCCGACAGAATGTCCATCCCTAGGCAGCCCACGCCCTCCCGGGTGCACACCTCGCTTCTCACGCCTCTAATGTCATTATTTTCTTGGCTTCACGTCCTTTCTCTATAGAAAGACCCACAGGCATGACTGATGCCCATGTGGAGGATCAGCCCCTGGTCTCTTCCCCTCCAGGCGTGACACAGAGCCCACACTGAATCATGCTGTGGGTCTTTCTTGTGTGGTCAATGCCCCCCCCAATACCATCTTCTGTGGTCATCTCTGTTGTGTGGTGGGCTAGCTATGGCCACAGTCACAGGTTGGTAAAAATAATTTTCCAAGACAGTTATGAATTGAGAAAGGTAGGTTTATCTAAGGGAAGATATGTTGTGAAATGCACAATAGGCAGAGCAGCAGAGAAAGTGCCACCGAGCCCGGCTCTGTGTTTCTTTAAGATAAAGTTAAGCCGGGCTCGGTGGCTCAGCCTGTAATCCCGCGCCTTTGGGAGGCTGAGGTGAATGGATTGCCTGAGCCCGCGGGTTCGAGACCCGCCTGGGCAGCGAGGCCTCATCTCTACAATCAATCAAAAAATCAGCCGGGCGTGGTAGCGCGGGCCTGTAGTTCCGGCTACTTGGAAGGCTGAGGCGGAAGGATCGCCGGAGCCCAGCAGGTCGAGGCTGCGGTGGCCGGGAGCGGCCACTGCACTCCAGTCTGGGCGCAGAGTGAGACTCCAACTCAAAAAAAAAAAGAGAGGGTTAACTGCCAGGCACATTGGCTCACGCCTGTAATCTCAGTACTTTGGAAGGTGGAAGCAGGGGATTGCCTGAGCCCGGGGGTTCAAGATCAGCCTGGGCAATTTGGTGAGACCTTGTCTTTACAAAACAATCAAGAAAATTTAGCTGGGCATGGTAGTGCACGCTTGTAGTTCTAGCTACTTGGAAGGCTGAGGTGGATGGATTGTCTGAGCCCAGCAGGTCGAGGCCGCGGTGGCTGAGAGCATGCCACTGCACTCCAGCCTGGATGACAGTGAAACTCCTGACTAAAAAAAAAAAAGAGAGAGAGAGAGAAAAGGATTAATTAATAGCAGTAGTTGGCAGCTTTTTTATTTACTGCAGAATGGCAAATTTTTACAGGTGGTCGGTGAATTTGTATAATTCTTGCTTTTATCAGTAAGTTTCTTTGTAAAATCTCATCCTGCCTCAATTTACCCAATTGTTGCTGGCCTAATCTGGCCTCTTGTTTCTCCACCAATCTCCAGTCTAAATCATGTTGCCAGCCTATCCTCAAGGAATGGCTCAAGGTCCCCAGGTAAGCAAAGACACTCTCTCAAGCAGGCTATCTCAAGGAATGAGTGATCAGCTCCCAGAAGCTGAGGGCCAAGGCTGGCCTCTCTCTGGAGGTTCAGCCCTTTGCTAGGCCAGCACCTGCTGACTGCTCTGGACACCCTCACCTCCTTCCGACCCTCAGGACTCTGCTCCCATGTGTTCTTCACACACTCTGAAGCCCAGCAACCCCCGCTCTCTCTCTCTGTCCTCACCCAGCTTTACTGTTCTCACCCTCACACCCTCCCCGTTTGTCTGTATGGTCTCCTGTTGGTGCTCCATGAGGGATCCCATGTGTTCTCGGCTGACCTTCAGGGCTGAGAATGGGACTATAGTGACCCTTGCAGATGACTCAGAATCAGCTAACACACAAGATGCCTGGCAGAGTTCACACCTAAGATGAACTCTTAGGAAGCCTGGTGCAGGGTTGCTCAAGAACAAGCACAAAGGGACAGAAGTGATGGCAGTGGTCAGTGTGCATCCAGAGTTGAGGAGGAGAAAGATTTTTTCCATGGAGTCGCACCACAGTGAGCAACAGAATCAGGCAGCAGCCACCAGTAAACCTGCTTGTGCTAACCCAAAGCCCAATGTGGTTGAATGGGCCAGGCAATGTTTCAGAAATGATTAAAAATATTGGCCTGGTGCAACTCACACTAGTAATCCCAGCACTTTAGGATTTGGGTGGACCTTAGCCAATAGACAGATGTTTTTTTAAAATTTTTAAATTTTTTTTTTTTTGAGTTGGAGTTTCACTCTGTCGCCCAAGCTGGAGGGCAGTGGCACGCTCCCGGCCACTGCAGCATCGACCTGCTGGGCTCTGGCGATCCTTCTGCCTCAGCCTTCCAAGTAGCTGGAACTACAGGTGCACGCTACCATGCCCAGCTAATTTTTTGATTTATTGTAAAGATGAGGTCTTGCCAAGTTGCCCAGCTGTGTCTCCAACCCGCAAGCTCAGGCAATCCACTCACCTCAGCCTTCCAAAGCGCGGGATTAAAGGCTGAGCCACCGAGCCCGGCTGACAGGTGTCTTTATAAGATATTAGGATACAGACAGGGAGACCAGCCTGGGCAACTTGGCAAGACCTCATCTCTACAATAAAAAAAAGTGAGAGAATTGCTTGAGTCCAGGAAGGAGTTTGAGACCAGTCTGTGCAACACAGCAAAACTGTCTCTATAAAAAAAAAATCAGCCAGGTGTGGCATGATTGCTTGAGCCCAGGAATTCGAGGCTGTAGTGAGCTATGATTGTACCACTGCACTCTAGCCTGGGCCACAGAGCAAGACTCTATCTCAAAAAAAGAGCGTAGAGTCTATGAAACTGTGACAGGCTTAGTCCCCTCAGGGGCTCTGCAACCCTACACAGAATGACAGCCCTGTGACTGACCTGCTGGGGCCAGACTTGCATGAGGCTGGAAACACAGCCACAGCTAAAGCATGGCCAGCCTCTTCAGGGGTCTATTTTGGCTGGATGTCATGGGCTGAAATGTGTCCTCTATATGTGACTCATTTGGAGATATGGTCTTTAAAAAGTTCATTATGTTAAAATGAGGTCATTAACTGATAGACTGGTGTCTTTATAAGAGATTAGGATACAGACAGAGGGACACCAGGTAAGAACACAGCTGTCCCAAGCCTTGGAGAGGGACCTTGGAAGAAACCAGCCCTGCCCACACCTTGACCCTGGACTGTGAGAAAATACATTTCTATTGTGTGTTAGCCAACCAGTGTGTGGATTGTTTTTTTTTTTTTTTGAGTTGGAGTCTCACTGTCACCCAGACTGGAGTGCAGTGACACGCTCACGGCCACTGCAGCCTCAGTGTGCTGGGCTCAGGTGACCCTTCCACCTCAGCCTTTCGAGTAGCTGGAACTATAGGCACGTGCCCCTACACCCAGCCAATTTTTGATTTATTGTAGAGATGAGGTCTTGCCAAGTTGCCCATGCTGGTCTCGAACCCTTGGACTCAGGCAATCCTCTTGCCTTGGCCTCACAAAGTGCTGGGATTGCAGACGTGAGTCACCACACCCAGCTGTGTGGTACTTTATTACAGCAGCCCCAGGAGATGAATCCACTGAATCTTGGGTGTAGAAAGACATCGACAGCAATTCTCCTAACGTGTCTTCTGGCCTGCCTCGCAACCCCAAATTCTGCCTAAAACCCTCGGCTTGGCCAAGACAGGGCAGCCTGCCTTGGGGTAACTTCAGTGTGGCCTGGCAGGATTCCTGTGAACAGGTAGGAAACTTAACATCCCCAGGCACCAGTGGTCTCCTTGGCCAAGGGAGGAGCTGTGCGGAGCACTCTCCAGAGCTTCCGGAGTTCTGAAATTCTGACTTCCTAATAGTTTCTTTTATATTAAAGCCCATTAGGAAGCATGCAGGTGCTGTTGGCATAGCAACCACAAGCCATCTTATGTTCTTTCCAAATTAAAAAATTTCCAGCTTTAGAACCGAGGAGGGAAAGATGTAAGAGCAGAGATGAAATTAAGTTATTGACGGAAGTGGTTGCCATGGCGTCATGCTGTCCTTAGAGCCCGCCAGCTGCCACTTGATTTCTCCATTTTTTGCGCAAACGAAGGAGTCCAAGAGAAAATAAGGACCAGCCTCCCACAGTGAAGGAGAAAAATAAAGCATATGTGTTCATTAGAAAGAGTTAACTAATGATTTATATCTTTTTTTGTTAAAAACCAGAGTCTTAACTCTGTCGCCAGGTTGGAGTGCAGTGGCATGCTCATGGCCACTGCAGTCTCAATCTGCTGGGCTCAGGTGATCCTTCTGCCTCAGTCTTCCAAGTTGCTGGAACGACAGGTGTGTGCCACCATGCCTAGCTAATTTTTTGATTTATTGTAGAGAAGAGATCTCACCAAGTTGCCCAGGCTCGTCTTGAACCCTTGGGTTCAGGCAATCCTCTCACCGCTGCCTCCCAAAACACTGGAATTACAGGCATGAGGGAATTTGTATCTCTTTTTTGTGAGCTGGAGTCTCACTCCGTTGCCCAGGTTGGAGAGCAGTGGCATGCTGATGGCCACCCCTGCGTTGACCTGCTGGGCTCAGGCGATCCTTCCACCCAAGTAGCTGACCTACAGGTGTGCATTACCATGCCCGGCTAATTTGATTTATTGTAGAGATGAAGTCTCGCCAAATTGCCCAGGCTGTTCTCAAACCCATAAGGTCAGGCAATCTCCTCACCTCAGCCTCCCAAAGTGCTGGGATTACGGACTTGAGCCATTGTGCCTTGCCAACTTGTATCTTAAGAGTCGCTATACATTCAACATATAGGGCTTCTCAAAACTTACATGAGGGGTCAGTGCAGTGGCTCACGCCTGTAATTCCAGTACTTTGGGAGGCTGAGGCGAGAAGATTGCTTGAGCCCAGGAGTTCAAGACAAGCCAGAGAAACATAGCAAGACCTGGTCTCTAAAAAAAAAAATAGCTGGGTGTGATGGCGTGTGCCGGTAGTTCCAGCTACTAGGGATGCTGAGGTGGAAAGATCACCTGAGCCCAGGAGGTCAAGGCAGTGGTGAACTGTGATCACGCCACTGCACTCCAGCCTGGGCAACAAGGTGAGATTCTGACTAAAAAAGAAAAAAATTGTACTAATTATCCAGGAGATTCTGTTAAAATATGAATGCTAAAATGGTAAGTCTGGAGTGGGGCCCAAGGTTCTGCATATTTATTTTAAATTGTGGTACATATGTAACATAAAACGTATCATCTTATGCCATTTTTAGGTGTAGAGGTCAGCAGTGTTGATTATGTTCACACTGTTGTTTATGCAATCTCCAAAACACTTTTCATCTGCAAAACAGAAGCTCTGTCTGCATTAAATAACTCCCCATTTTCTCTTCGCCAGGGGACCAGTCTGCATTTGTGACCAGGTGATGCAGCTGGTCCATGGCCCACATTTTGAGTGTCAGACTCTTGTTTGGAGCGTTTCTATGTCCTGGAGTCTGAGGTAGAGGCCACACAGTGTGCTTTCCAGAAACTTCTTGGTAAGTGGGAGAGACTGGTAAAGTGGCTTCAGAGGAGTGAACACTTGGTTCACAGGTGTGACTAGTATTTGCGTGGTGCCAGGAGGATAGAGGTATGGGAGAGATATTGTGGAGACATTTTGAGACTGCTGTGTTTACTTGCTGTGTTTGTTAGGCCACTACCTCATGTGAAGCTCCTCGCCTTATTTTTGCTATCATAAATAACACTTCTGTAAACATCTTTGTGCATATAGCTGTCTTCTGTTGAGTTATTGTCAAGGGGAAAAAAAATCCCAGGAAGGGAATTACTGAGTCAGAAGTCATCTTCTTGTAGATGTAGTTTTATCTGTCAGATCCCACTTTATTCTTTTACAGTGCTATTAGCAATGCCAGAAGTTACATATTTCTTTCTCTTTTTTTTTTTTTTTGAGTTGGAGTCTCACTCTGTCGCCCAGACTGGAGTGCAGTGGCCGCTTCCGGCCACCGCAGCCTCGACCTGCTGGGCTCCGGCGATCCTTCCGCCTCAGCCTTCTGAGTAGCCGGAATTACAGGCATGTGCTACCACGCCCGGCTGATTTTGTGATTTATTGTGAGATGAAGTCTCGCTGCCCAGGCGAGTCTTGAACCCGCGGGCTCAGGCAATCCACTCACCTCAGCTTCCCAAAGGTGTGGGATTACAGGCTGAGCCACCGAGCCTGGCTTCTTTCTCTTTTTTAAAAAATTTTGATTCAGGGTCTAACTCTGCCACTCAAGCTGGAGTACAGTGGCATCATGATGGTTCACTGCAGCCTCGACCTCTTAGACTCAGGTGATCCTTCCACGTCTGCCTCCTGAGTAGCTGAGACTACAGGTACATGCTACGATGCCTGGCTAATTTTTTGGTTTATTGTAGAGATGAAGTCTTACCATGTTGCCCGGGTTGGTCTTAAACTCCTGGGCTTAGGCAATCCTCTTGCCTCGACCTCTCAAAGTACTGGGATTACAGGTGTGAGCCACTGTGCTCGGCCCCAAAGGGTACATATTTCTTACGACTTTACAACATTTGGCTTTTACAAGTTATCTTTTGTTAAAAAACAGCTAAAGCAGATTATACACAAGATGGCACTACATCGTTATTTTAGTAAAGGCAATACATGCTTTCCTCATGGAACCAGACAATGCTCTTTGTTGACTACCATTTGGGAATAAGGCAAGGCGTTTGCACTTTTGTGATTCTTTACATGCTTTGGAAAAGACTTTTACTGTTGGCCGCCCATGGCAGATGTGTCCCGGGCCCCACTGGCCCTCTGCACTCTTGGCCTATGTGAAACCAGATGCGAGATATTTCTCTGGTCCTTTAGTGTTTCCAAATCACTGGAGTTAATGGTTTTCTACAACCACACCTGGTGAGTGAGTACCTTTACCTTCTGGATGAGACTGTTAGCAAAGGCATCAGGTAATAGATACAAGGACAGGGTGACTTCTGGTTCAGCTCCAACATGTAAAGACATGATATGTCAGGTCCTTACAACAAAGATATAGCTGAATGAGCTTGAAATCAATGACTTTTTTTTAGATCCATCAGAGAACTGAGGTTACAGGACAAGCCACTACCCCTAAAACTGGAGACAGGTGAAAGCAGAAAGTCAGTTTACTGGGAGTAGAAGCCACTGGAGCCAGAAATACTTCAGCGATCACCTTAATGGTAATTTTAATGGATGGCTGGAGACTGATTTTGGATGAGCTTGAGAGTTAAGACCTCACAGCGGGTGGCTCAGTCTGTAATCCCAGCACTTTGGGAGGCTGAGGCGAGTGGATTGCCTGAGCCCGTGGGTTCGCGACCAGCCCGGACAACTTGGCAAGACCTCATCCCTACAATAAATAAAAAATTAGCAGGGTGTAGTAGCACGTGCCTGTAGTTCTGGCTACTTGGAAGGCTGAGGTGGAAGGATCACCAGAGCCCAGGAGGTCGACGCTGGAGTGGTTGTGTGTCCAGCCTGGGAAACAGAGTGAGACTCCAACTCAAAAAACAAACAAAAAACTCACAGGGACTCAGTGGTGTGGGGGGCTCTCACATTTTTGTTGGTTTTACCTCCAAGGAGCCCCACCAAGTTCCCATAGTGAATACAGGAGGAAAATCCCCTTGTGTTTCAGCAGGGAGAGGGAAAGGAACTATTTTGAAATGCTCCCAGAATTTTCTCAACAAATAGGCCAGCCAGTAAGAGACTTTATCAGAACCTTGTCCAACATGGGGGAAAGAATGTACTTGACTCCAGCTATCCATAGCCTTTCCAACTTATCCAAGGAGGCAAAAAAGCTGACAGGCACTTGTGAAGGTTACAGCCAGGAACAAAGGCTCAAAAAAAGACTGAGACCTGATCATATGATTATGGAATGTTACCCCTCTCTCCATGCCTTACTACCCCCACTTCTGTGACATTCCTGCATCACACAGAAGATTATTCCCAAAAGTACTGAAAGGCCCAAATTCCATTTAGGGAGAAATCTCTAGGGAAACCCAAAGATAACAGGGAAACAAAAACAAGGACACATGAGAACATTTTAACCTCGGACACCTATAGCTATAGCAAACACAGTCTAACTCCTACCCAAAAAACACGAAAACCTCTCCTCAAAGGTTAACCTCGGTTCTATTACTGTATATAAAACATCTGACTTTCAACAAAAATTATACGACATGCTCAAAGAAAAAAGACAATCTAAAGAGACAAAGCAAGTGTCAGAGTCAGAATCAGCGATGGCAGAAGTTTTGTAGTTATCAGGCCGGGATTTAAAATACCTACCATTAGTATGCTAAGGGCTCTAATGGGAAAGCAGGACATGCAAGAACAGATGGGCACTGCAAGCAGAGATGGAAACTTGAAGAGAGGAGTGGAATGCTTAAATGTCTATGCAAATCAGGGCCTCTGACATATCTTCCTTCCTCTGAAGAACTTCTAACATTTCTTACAATGCAGGTCTACTGGCAATAAATTTTGATTGTCTGATACGGTCTTTAACTCACCTGTTTTGAAGGATAATGTCACTGGATACAAAATACTAGGTTGGTGGTTTTTTCTTTTATACTATGTGTAATAGTCATGGTGGGAGGGGATACCCAACTGAAGAAGCAAAGCTTCCAGTTTCTCACCATTACACATGTTAGCTGTAGGTGTTTTGTAGTTCTTTATTTTTTTAGTTGGAGTCTCACTCTATCGCCCAGACTGGAGTGCAGTGGCTGCTCCTGGCCACCGCAGCCTCGACCTGCTGGGCTCTGGTAATCCTTCCGCCCCAGCCTTTCAAGTAGCTGGAACTACAGGCGTGCGCTACCATGCCCGGCTAATTTTTTGATTTACTGTAGAGATGAGGTCTCGCCACGGTGCCCAGTCCGCTCACCTCAGCCTCTCAAAGAGCAGGGATTACAGGCTGAGCCACCGAGCCCAGCCTGTAGTTGTTCTTTATCAAGCTGAGATAGTTCCCCTCTATCCTAGTTCCTGAGTTTTTTTTTTTTGAGGTGGAGTCACATTCTTTTGCCCAGGCTGGAGTGCAGTGGCATACTCACAGCCACCGCAGCCTCAACTTGCTGGGCTCAGGTGATCCTCCTGCCTCAGCCTTACAAGTAGCTGGAACTACAGGCATGTGCCACCATGCCTGGCTAATATTTTTGCCTGGTCTCGAACCTGTGAGCTCAGGCAATCCTCACCTCAGCCTCCCAAACTGCTGGGATTATAGGTGTGAGCCACCGCGCCCAGCTGAGTTTTGTTTTTTTTTAATCAGAAGCGAGCATTACATTTTGTCACTCTTTCTGCACCTATTAATATGATTTCTTCTTTAGCCTGGTGATGTGATGGATGACATTAGTTGATTTTTGAATGAACTAGCCCTGTGTATCTGGAATGAATTTCACTTAGTCATGGTGTGTAATTATTTGTATACATTGTTGGATTCTATTTGTTAATAACTTTTTTTTTGAGTCAGAGTCTCTGTTGCCCGGGCTGGAATGCAATGGCATGCTCATGGACACTGCAGCCTCGACCAGCTGGGCTCAGGGAATCCTTCCGCCTCAGCCTTCCAAGTAGTTGGAAGTACAGGTACATACCACCACACCCGGCTACTTCTGTTGTTTTGATTTATTGTAGAGACGAGATCTTGCCAAGTTGCCCAGGGTGGTTTCGAGCCCCTGGGCTCAGGCAATCCTCTTGCTTCCTCCTCCCAAAGTGCTACAATTAGGTGAGCCACCACGCCCAGCTTATTTAATATTTTATTGAGCATTTTTGCACCTATACTCATGAAAGCTGTAGTATTCCTTTCTTACAACATCTTTATCTAGTTTTAGTATTAGGGCAACGCTTGCCTCAGAATGAGTTTATGCGGGTTCCGTTTTTATTTTCTGGAAGAGGCTGCAGAGAATTGGTATTTTGTTCTTAGGACATCTGGGCCTGGTGAAATTGTGCTCCTAGGTGAACTCCTCAATGAGTTGAAAACTTAACTGTACAAAAACCTGCACATGAATGTTTACAGCAGCTTTATTCATAACTGCCCCAAACTGGAAGCAACCAAGAAGTCCCCCAGTCATTGAATGGGGAAACTGTGGTACATCCATACAATAGAATATTCAGTGATTAGGAGAAATGAGCTATCCATTATGGAGCAGGCAGGGAGGAATTTTGAATGCACATGGCTGAGTTAAAGCAGCCAGTCTGGAAAGGATGCACTTGTGTATTGTTTCTAATGACACGATATTTTGAAAAAGGCAAAACTACACCGACAGTAAAAAGCCCCAAGGTTGTCAGGGATTGGCAAGGGATAGGTTCGCTGGGGATGGGGTGGACATGTGGAACTCTATGTACTAGCTGCTCAATATTCTGTGAAAAATGGTACTAAATTCCATTTTTTTTTTTGAGTTGGAGTTTCACTCTGTCGCCTAGATTGGAGTGCGGTGGCTGCTCCCAGTCACTGCAGCCTCGACCTACTGGGCTCCGGCAATCCTTCTGCCTCAGCCTTCCGAGTAGCTAGAATTACAGGCATGCACTACCATGCTTGGCTGATTTTTTTGTTTATTGTAGAGATGCCCAGGCGGGTCTCGAACCCGCGGGCTCAGGCAATCCACTCACCTCAGCCTCCCAAAGCACGGGATTATAGGCTGAGCCACCGAGCCCAGCTAGATTCTGTATTAAAAATGAAGATAAAGGTCGGGCTCAGTGGCTCGGCCTGGAATCCCAGCACTTTGGGAGGCTGAGGCGATTGGATTGCCTAAGCCCGCGTCTCTACAGTAAAAAAATATAAGTCAGGTGTGGTAGTGGGCGCCTATAGTTCTGGCTACTTGGAAGGCTGAGGCGGAAGGATCGCCACCGCCCAGCAAGTTGACGCTGGGGTGGCTGTGAGCGTGTCACGGCACTCCAGCCTGGGCAACGGAGTGAGACTCCAACTCAAATAAATAAATAAAAAGAAAAAAAGGGGATATGAGCAGGAGGGGAGGAATGACCAGATTTGACGAAGAGAGGGGCTTTGGGGGCCCCACAAGGCTCAGCATGTGTCTAAGAGGAGGTCTGATAACCTGTGATCCGAAAGGACCTAGACAACGGAATGTTAATTACTACTTTCAAGATTTAACATTAAGAGTCCTGGAAAGCAGAACGTAGTTGTAAATGTAGCCCAAGGTCTTTTTTCCGTGCAGAGTGAACAGGAGAAAGCATCAATGGCAGAAAGTAAAATGAAAAATTTCTATGTCCTGGTGTTCTCAGCACTTGTGTGCAGCCTCCCTGCTTGCTGTCTGATATGGCATCCTCCACGAAATGTCTTTTCTGGAAATCCTGGTTACCACATTAATACAAAGTATCAATCTCCCCACCCCCCCAAGTCAGGAGGATGCTTCCCTGGTGTGCCAGGAGGGCTGCCTGAATCTGGGTGACAATGAACGGTCCCCATCAGGGCAACTTGGGCTGTATGTGGAGCTCTGCTCCTGCTCTCTGCTCTGGTCCAAGCAGGTCTTGGGCCCCTCCGCCATCCTCTGGTGGCTTTGACACTGGAGCTGGATCTGGTGGGTACATGCTATGAATTCACCCTTGGGGCTGGCCAAGGAGGCCTGGCAAGGGTCCTGGGCTGGGGTGCAGAGGACAAAGCCTGGAAGGGCATGGGGCCCTGCACAAAATGGCCGTGTGATCTGACTCCCACTGCATGTGGCTGCTGCTCACAGTGGGATGAGGGTGGTGCAGAGGCTGACACCAGGGCAGTAGGGTCTCTCCCAGAAGTCTGACTTGGCCTCAGAACCAGAAATGTACACCTGTCACCTCCAAGGAAAAAGATTGTAGAGAAAAAAAAAAAAAAACAAAAAACGACAAATGAAAAAGAAAGGGGAGGGGCGTGCCAGCAATGCACTGGCAAACATCTGGGAGAACCCAGGGCTACGATGGACTTGCCTGACGCTATCTCTGACTTTGACCCGGGGCTCAGCTGTGCATCTTACAGGAGCATCTCAAGTCCCTGGCAACTGCACTGAGATGGACTGGTCAGTAGCTCAGCAGCAAGGTGTCCTCACATAGCTGCCATCCAAACCTTCACTGCCAAGACACTGGGTGCTCCTAGTGCCCAGAGAGTGGCCACCTAGGGTGGCTGGTGGTATGCTTTTGAAGCACTTTTTGCCCCTAGAGACGCTGTGTTCTCTGATCTCAAGTGGGGCCTATTTTGATGATAGCATGCTCTTAAATCAAATGGGGAGAGCTTAGACATGCAACCCCAATTCGGCCTTATGTCTGTCAGGTATGTGGGCAACAGAAGACTGCCAGTGAGGCATCCTGCCAGCTTGATGAGGCTTCAACACTTTGTGCACTCCCACCACCCAGGCCAATGCAGTCAGTCACCCTTGGGGAGAAGACTGAGCCACTATGAACCCATTATCACCCCTAACTAAACAGTCTCTAGTGCCAGGTATCTGATTCACCCTATCTGAAAAAAAAAGCCTGGGGTCTGACTTGCTCTTGTAGAACCTTCCCTGTTTCAGTCTATTCTAAAACCTCTTCCCTTCAGAGAAGAACCAGTCAGTCATACTGTGGCTGGCCCTGGCCTGCCCCACCCCTCCACCAGCTGGAGGTCCTGGGAGGAGCCACCTGCTCTGCTCCCAGCCTTCATGGTTTACCAGATAAAACAGAAACAAAGACAGGTGCTGAGACATTCTGCCTTTTCTGTCATGACATCATCTACCCTTTTCCTTCTGATTTTGTTAAACTGCTCCTTTTGCCATCAGTACACGCAGGCAGCAGCTAGCAGCCTTCTCAGGGACTCACTCTGGCAGCGACCCCTCCTGACACCCAGCTGTGTGCCTTCCCTGCCCTTCCCCTCCAGGAGATGCCCCATGCTCTTTAAATGTGGTGCGCCGTCTTGGGCCACCAGTCCCCGCTCCCAAGGTCGAAATGCAATCACATGGAGTCTGGAGCTAATTTCTGTGTGTTTTTTTTAAGTCAGAGTCTCACTCTGTGGCCCAGGCTGGAATGCAGTGGCATGCTCATGGTCACCACAGCCTCTATCTACTGGGCTCAGGTGATCCTTCCACCTCAGTCTTCCAAGTAGCTAGATCTGCAGGCAGACACCACCACGCCCAGCTAATTTTTTTGATTTATTGTAGAGACGAGGGCTCACCAAGTTGCCCAGGCTAGTCTCGAACCCCTGAGCTCAGGCAATCCTCTTGTCTTGGCCTCCCAAAGTGCTGGGATTACAGGCTTCAGTCACCATGCCGGCCTTCTGGCGCTTTCTTGCCATGAGCAGCCTTCACAGACAGTATGACTTTCTCCTTTGAAACCTGCCTTGGCCTAGCATTTCCTTCATAACTGACACATCCAGGTTTATGCATGCTTGTTTTCAATCTGGCAGTGACTGTCCCTTTTTGAATACTGCAAGAATTGGCACCTCTCTCTCATTTCTGCATCTGTCCTCTTTTAAGCACTTTCACATATGTAGTTTTAACTTCTTCATGACATTAGGTAGCTACATTAACGAGTGCCTGGCTTCCCTGCCAGGTTGTCAGCACCACGAGGGCAAATAGTCACTGCATTACAAATTTTACCTCCCACCCCTCAATGTGTATGACTCCTCCAGTGGTCTTCAATAATCCTTCCTATATACTTAGGAAAAAAAAATTCTTTAGAGCTAGGTATCATCACTGATCTCGATCTCCTGGGTTCAAGCGATCTTCCAGCCTCAGCTTCCCGAGTAGCTGAGACTACAGGTGTCGCGACTATGCCCAGCTCTTTCTATACTGTTAAACTAGGAGGATGACCTTATCCAAATCACTCACTAGGCCCTCCTGCTGCTGACCTAATGGTGACTCCCATGCTGCTGACTCTCCCAGTCCCCCTGGGCCCACCTCGGTATACTGCAGAGGTGTCAACAGTCATCTGTGACCTTGTTCTGTTTCTTTAGTTGCTTTTTGTGACATTTGCTTTGCTCTCTACAGTTCCTGCCTTTTTTGGCTGCTCAATGGCAGACATGTCATGCTATCTGGTTAGTAGGAGGGAGACAGGCAGTAGTGCCGGCCCACCCCATGCCTACCAACTCAGAGCAGGAAAACTTCTATTGCTTTTACTTCACGGAAGATCCCTGGTGAGAAAAGTATTTGAAAACTGCTGCTTTATGGGATGCAGAAATGCAGCAGGGACGTCCTTGAAAAGCAACCAGCACTAGCTTCTTGGCGCCTAACCTTCACACGTCCCTGTCATAGGTCTTGTCTTGCAATCTTGTCTTCATGCTCTCCTCCTCATGTAGTTGGGTCTATCTCAGAAAGTCCATGTTTCTCAGCTTGTAAAATCTAGCAGGCTCACCATGGCCATTAATGGGAATACTTTAGTATTTTAATGGAAGCAGTGACACCTTTGGGAAGGAAGAAAAAAGAAAAAAGGGGATGCAAGTTGAAGGCAATGGTGAGGTGGCCACTGGGTCCCTCCCTGGCTTCCCAAAAAGGCTTCAGAGGGCCAGTTGGGTGCGGCTTCACACTCTATACACTCCCCATGCCAGGACAGTGTAATCAGCCCGTGTGTGTGTGGACTGCTAGTTCGCATGTCCACTGCTAACCTGCAGCAAATCCTCCTGCACCTTGTCCTTGAAAGCCTTAGTCCTGGTGCCCTAAGTCATCACCCCCCACCCCTTTCCTCTCCCTGGCTGCCCCACACAGACGAGCCCTCTATGACCCAATGGCCAGCTTCCACCCACCACTTTCACAGCTGACAAATGACTTGTTACCTTCTGGTCTTACTAAACAAAAGAAGCGCTGGCTCTCCTGCGTCTCCTGGCCAAGAAATTCAAGAGGAATTCCCCCCAACTCCTCCCCAGTCAAATGCTTCCCTTACCTAGTATTGGAATTCCACCATTTCTCTCCCAAGTCTGAAACAGCTGGGCTTCCTCTTTGGGACATGGTTCAGCACCTCACAGGTGACAGTTCTGGACCACAGACAGTGTCACATTTCCAGTCGGTTGAGAGACCATCTCTAGGCCCAGCATGTGAACAAAGGAACTTATTATATAAAGAACGCTCTTAGGCTCTCAACTTCGGAAAGAAATGAGGACACGGAGGACGAAGGGAAGAAGGAAACAAGGAAAGACTTTTTCCGGGTGTCGGTAATGAAAGATGCCTTTCCTTTCAAAGCGGCAGACTCCTGCCTGTTGTCTGTGTGTGCCCAAGGTGCCGTGGTGGCTCTGAGTGGAGAGTGATAGCAACCCAGAAGATTCTTTTGAACCTTGCAGACAAAACTTTGCTTCTAGATGGAGAATTATTACTTTTCACATTCATGTTGTAATCATGTAGCTTTAAATGCAATTTGTGGACCTTCACAGAAATATCACAAAGCTCCTGCACCTGTCTTCTTGGTCTTTACACAGCTGGAAGGTTTTCTCCTTTCGCTCAGAGACCTAAAACTGCAGGGATTTCCTGAAGGACTGTCCCTGCCACAGTCACAGGCTTTGCCAGGAATACAGCAGAAAATCATAACCATTTGCTGAACTGTCTGACAACAGATAAAAAAGCCAGTGTGAAGTCTAAAAAAGGAAACCCACAAAGATGGTGTCCTCCACTGTGTAACTTAGAAGTGAAATTGGACAGGGTCTCTTCCCTCCCTCCCTCCTTATTCTTGCCACCTTACATGTCATTACCCAAGAAGGTGACATGTTCAATGCACTGGACTCACAGCTCCCTGGATAGCCCTATATAACCTTATGACTCTGCTGTCCACAAAGACCAGGCTTGTTATGTCGAGACACTATTTTCAGGGAGTTTGGTCATGATGGGATCTGACCACCGCCACCCACGTCAGCAGGTGCTCAGCTACATGGCCTCTACAAGTGTGCTATAGCTGACCATGCATGATCTCACCACTGCATCACATCCCCTTGGTCATCTGCCTTGCCCAGCCCAGCTAACATGATACTCAGGGCAGAAGGGCGTCCCACGCATCGCTATAGGGTCTCCCGAAGGCAGGCAGTCCTCTTACCACAGCTTTCATGGTGGTGCTTCCTCACCCTTGGCAGAGATCTTGTCTCTCAACTTCATCTGAAAAACACATGTCATGGGACATGACTTCCCTCCATTTGTTCCTCTTTCATTTGGACACTGACTTGTCTTCAGCCGCTCTTGGAGCCAGACTCAGAGAAGAAGAGCCCAGCTCTTGTTTCTCTTTTGAGGCTGCAGTGGCACGCTCAAGGCCACTGGAACCTTGACCTGCTGGGCTCAGGCAATCCTTCCGCCCCAGCCTTCCAAGTAGCAGGAACTACAAACTCACGCCTCCATGCCCAACTAATTTTTTAAAAAATTTATTGTGGGGACAAGGTCTCACCAAGTTGCTCAGGCTAGTCTCAAACCCCTGGACTCAGGCAATTCTCTCTCCTCGGCCTCCCAAAGTGCTGGGATTACAGACTTGAGTCACTGTGCCCGGCTACCCACCTCTTTCTTTAAAGGAAGCAGTGACACCTTGGGAAGGAAGTAAGAGCACTTGTCTACCTTGAGCCCACCTCGTGGCCTGGCCTGCAGCCCTGTGGGCCCAGCTCCATCATCTCTTCCACTTGGTCTCTCTCTCTTGTTGGCTCCCTCCCCAGAGACTCAGTCAGAAAAGTGCAAGCCTGTCCCCATGAACTCTTGTCCTTTCACTGCTCCTCTTTGGCCGCCCCCAGCCCCAGGCCCCCTGCTACAGGGGTGGTCTGCCATGGCTCTACCTGCTTCTCTCAGACAGCCCAGGGCAGTCACTGGTCAGCTCTGAACACGCTGGTTCCGATTACATACCTTGGACTACCACCCGGAGAGGTCATACACTGCAAAGGTGAGGAGCCTGTCATTAAGCAGCGGTAGGTGTGATGATGACACTCCTATGTGGAACATGGGAGCTGATCATTTTAATACTTTCTAAAGGATCTGGACAACAGGGAAGAGTGTTCATGTCTCAAGGAGAAGGTCAGTGGAATATCCCACTGTGTTTCAGTACCCCAGCACATGCTTCTATCTAGGCAGGATCAGCTCATCTCACTGAAGATAGCTTCTGACAGGAGAGGTTTTCCTCTCTTAGATGAATAGAAAACAGTTATTTCAGGTAGCAGACATTTCAGTCACACCTTACAACAAAATTAAATGAAATAAAAAAGCATTCAGGAAGACTTCCTACTTACTGAGTACTTGCTTTGAGGTACTATGCGAAACACTTGAAATCTATTTTTATAATTGCTACCATATACAAGGCAAGTAATATCGGTTCCACTTTATAGCTGCAAGTCTGAAGTGGAGGGACGCAGAATGACTGCCCACAGCCAGCTGCAGTTATAAGCAGAGGAGGTTTTGAACCTAGCTTTATGGGTCCAAAACCTGTACTCTTTCCACAATAGCACATCAAAAACATTTCCCGATACCTGTCTTGTCAACAGGTCGCTGTATAATGCCCAATATCGACAAGAACCCAATGTTCAGGAGTCCCCATCCTCACAACTTCTTGGTCTGAAAAAAGGGGCTGTTCATGACTGTCTGTCTAGCAGCAGGGCTGTTGAAATTCAAGAGGAGGAGAAGAGATGGTACAACCTTCCGCCCCAACACCCAAAGGTCTGGAAAACCCAGGGGAGCACTAACATCCCTGTTCAACCCCAGAGGAACAGCTTCTGATCCATCACAAATTATTATAAGCAGAGCCAAATTCCAAAGTCATACTTATTTGGGAAATGCTGTAATAAAGGATTAGACAGTTTCATACTTTTACATATGAAGTTGCAATTAAGCTATACATGCACAGTACTGTTATTTTGGTAATACAGGGACACAATTTAATGATTCTAAGGTTTTTTTTGTAGTTCATTTTTTTTACAAGTCAGGTGCCATAAACATTCAAATAATCCATCTTTTAAAAAGTACGTTTACAACATCAAAAGAATTAAGATGAAATATAAACCTTTCTACTTACAATTTTTATACAGATTAACCAAATCACAAATACCACAAATAAATGTTAAATTGTAACAATATAATGAATAAACATTCAAATTCTTAATAAAATCTTCCTTTACCATTTTTTAAAAACTTACCATTATACTAAATAATCTATGCAGAATTTGGGGGTACAATACCATGAAGGCACCAACAGTACAAAGCAGATACAAAGCAGTTTTAAAACTTTCTTGAGTGCTCTACACAGATAAACAGCACACAAAAAGGCAACAAGCTTTAGGTAAACCTGGTGCAATCCTAGAGGATTTGCTCTAGATTCCCATTGTTTCTGCTCTGTCACATTGAGGTGGATGACAGTAAGAGAAACCACATATTCACGGTTACAGCTTCTCATCCGCACTATAGGAGTATCATGTTTCAAACACCAGCATAACAATTTTAAAGCACAAATGCTTTAAAAATGCACAAGCAAAAGGATTGCTCAGATGTTCAAAACCACTACATTTACAAAAATATTTCCCTTAAACTTGGGATTGCTCCAAAACATTGATTTACAAATATAAAAGTATTATGGAAGGACCCAAAGCATGTGTGCATATGTATGTGTGTGCATTAACATACTGTTACCATACTATATAAAAGTTACCAATTTAAAAACCATATTAACATATAAGCAAATAAAACAGTCTCCTCTGAATGGTCTGAATATTGTGTGACATGGGCAGTGTACTTTAATGATTCCTCAAAGACAACCACTGGTGAGCCACGTGTAGCTTCTCAAAGCTATTGGTTACTTCCGCACCCGTTGCCTGTGCCCGAAAGCAGAAGGAATGAGTGTGAAATGAGTGTGAACACACCACGTGCTGTGTACTGCACACGGAATACAATATTTTTCTACCCAAATGTCACAGCAGTCTGTGTGTCAGCTTTGCAGACTTAAGTCAGGACAGAATCCTCACTATGAGTTCTCTCAAATTCATCCCACTGGCTTGTTAGGTATTTGTTTCATACTAAATGAAAGGACTGGAATGTTTGAACAGGAATTTTTTGCTTACATTTTAGACACCCAAAAAGCCATTAGTCTGAAAGCTTATTTGAACATACCTATAGTGGAGGTTTTGTTCAGTATCACCGGTATGAATTTAGGCAGCCATATCTGTACATTTTTATAAATGTTAAAAGCCAAAATGCTGCAAGTCTACTACACATAATAGCTAGTATTTTTCATAGGTACCTTAGCTATGACAGTTATCTCACTTGTTAAATTATGTTTGGCATGATTAGTAAAAAGCACACAACTTCTGGTTACAGTGACTCTAGAATGCTGTTAGTGGTTTCATGCCAGTTTGCACAGTTCCAGCAAGGGGATGGGAAAGAGCTCAGTCCCCAGACATTAGTAGCCGAGGCTATGGTTTTCTACTTAGAAGAGGACTTCAAATTAACCTCATAATAATACTAACATTCCATTTAAAAAGTATAAAGAAATGAGTAATAAAACTCTCAATGCTCTTTTTAAAATGAAAACTGACCTAGTTTATATCAGATACTAGTCAAATCTTTATATCCTGTCGATGCTGTGTGGACCTTCACAAGACAGCTATGAGCATGGAAGTGAAAAGCATATATTTTAGGGCAAGAATTGAGATGTGGTTCTGATTTCCGAGGATGTCAGTCATCCTTCCTTAGCCACAAGAGGAGTGAGCACCAGCACTCTGGGCTGGGTGCTATGGACAGCCCCTCCCAGCATTAGGTTGTGCCAAACAGTGGCTCTAGGGCACAAGGGCAGGTCCTCTTTAGAGAGAGCCAAAGAATCCAACCTGAGATGTCTGGGCTTCTTCATCAAGGTTTGAGATCTATGACCTGAATAAAGGAACATGACAGAACTGATTCTCTGCTGTGCAGAGGCAAAAAGGACCCTACAGAAATACCTTTTTAAATCAGCGCACATAAACCCAAGTGCTGGGGCAGTGCCCAGGTGGCGAAGTGAGGTCTGTGAGTATTTTTGTGTTAAGCAGGAAGTGAACCTGACTGTCCATTCAGACACACTGATCCAGAGGAAATCAACACCGAATCTTAACATGAGTGTGAAGATAGAAGATGTACATTTATTTTCATGAATTACAAATGCATTTCTGTTCATATTAGCAGGCAGTCTTTATATATAACCCATTCTCCATTGCTGTCAAAAATCAAACAAGAAAAAAAGGACAGCCGAGAAATGAAAAGCTAAAAATAGAATTATTTTTCCTAAATGATCTGCTGGATAGCATTTTCCGTGGAACACAACTTAGAGGTAACAATAGATTTTTCATTTCAATCATAGGCATGTGGCACTTGGACAGTCATCTCTGCACAGAAAGCTGTTAACAGTCATGCGAGGGTACAGTAATTATTGAACAAGGCAAATTTCTCACCACAGAGAGCAGTGGGGGAGTCAAGAGGAGGCACCGCACTGGGACAGAACACCGAGTCAACTCCACAGTACACAGTGGTAGGAACAAATACTTAAAAGAGATCAGTAAAATATGGATAGAGCTCCAAACACGACTTAGGCTAGCTTTTTCTGATGGTCTTAGCTTAGCAGTATCAGAATTATTTGAGAGTACTTGACACAACAGTATTTCATGTCATGAGCTCGTGACGGCTTTATTACAAACTGTTATACTGTAGGTTGAAAAATGAACTTGAAATGCTGACATGCTGTAGAAGGAAAAAGAATTGTATACTTTCTCATTTAAAGACGCAGTGTTCCTCTCTGCTAAATCTTCAGACATTGGATGTGGTTGCTGAAACACGCAAGTGTGAAGTAGCTCAGGGTGTATGTGCACCAGCGTGTGGAGCACCACCCTGGGACATCCCTAGAAACTGCCACAGCTTGGTGCTGTGACCTTTGTATGTCTCTCACCAAATGCCCAGTGAAGCCGCCACTTTAAATCTTTTTATGTAAGTCTTGCAAACATGAAGTACTGAAGTACTGCACATAACACATTTTGGCATGTGTTATACCTCCATAAATGATTCGGGTAACCACAGTAAATCTACAGAATGACACTGCTGGGTTTAGTACTTCCTTTTTGTTTAGAAAAATGACTGGCTTTTCTAAAAGCTGGGCAAAAAGCACATACCTTAAATGTTAGTAACTAACATGATACGACAAAAGATGCTAACAAGTGCTCCCAAAGGATTCCCAAGATGGAAGCACTTGCTGCAGGCTGCAACATCATCCAAGGTATTTCCACAAGCTCCTGCTCTGGGAAAACAGTTATGGTCAAAACGTGAAGTGCAAATAAGGGGGTGTCACTGACTTAAAGTGCCCTAGGTAGTAGCCTTCCCTATCATAAAGTGAGATGCCAGTGACTGGAGCCAACTTGGAAAGAATCTCTCTCTGGTGTGGCTGCATGGGTCAGCAGGGCGTCATGTAGAAAAACATTCAGGAGAGGGAGGAACCACTGCATCTTTCAAACCAGAAAGCAATTAGTGACTAAAGCAACAGTAAGCAGTAGGTGCACTGAAGTACGTACTGTTGCAGTCACCCATGGGTGACACACACAGGGTTGCCAGGAGTAATTCTCTGGACTGAAGGAATTCTTTGAAAGCATAAAAGCCACAACTACCAGGAACCGCCCCTCTGAACAGCTCAAAGAAGTCAAAGTGGATAGGCCGAGACGGGCTGGAGACAGGACCAGGGGTCAAGAACTGGGAAGAAGAACACCGATGTCTGAGCATGTCCAGTCCTCTGAGCCCTTGTCCTATTAAAATACAAACAAACAGACCTGAGTTAAGGATGAACCATGTGAAAACATTATCATCATCAGTATCCCCAAACAGAAAAGTGACAAGAATGAACCACATTAAAATACCACCAACAGCATTATGAAAACAGAAAAATGAAAAAGGGAGAAAAACTCCTGCAAAAAGATCATTTCACTTGGACCCACTGGAGCATGGGTAACACATGGCAGTTCTGAAAGGGTTGCTCTGCTCTCACTACACAGGCATTTCCCCTCACACAGTTCCATAACACTTGTGGGGAAGAGACACAGATACATACACACACACACACACACACACACACACACACACACACACACACACACACAAAATGCAGTGTTACCAAGATGCCCTTTATTATTATTATTTTTCCAGACAGGGCCTCACTTTATCAACCAGGCTGGAATGCAGTAGTGTAATCACAGCTCACCGCAGCCTTGAAATCCTGAGCTCAGGTGATTTTCCTGCCTTAGGCTCCCAAGTAGCTGGGACTACAGGTATGCGCTACCATGCATGGCTAATTTTTAAATTTTTTTGTACAGACAAAATCTCGCTATGTTGCCCAAGCTGGTCTTAAACTCCTGGTCTCATGTGATGCTCCTACTCTGGCATCCCAAAACACTGGGATAACAGGTGTGAGCCACCATGCCAGGCCCAAGACACCCTTTATTAACTATGTAATATTCACCATTCCCATGTTCAAAACTAGAGTTTAAGGGTCTTTGTGAAATAATACATCTCTATGCCTCCTCCTATTCTTGGCAAGTTTCCCTCTGGATAACCTGCTAGGGCACAGTCAACTGTACAGGCAGGAGATGGGGGCCTTTAATCATGCTCAAGTTTTCTTTGACTGAGAACGAAGCAAAGTCCTGGTGGGAAGTGTGAGGGTGGTAGGCTGGGATTCTGGAAAGGCATGGAGCTGTAGCTGGTTCCCACAGGCAGGAAATGGTGCTGACCACCCAGGTTGAGGGTGAGCTGACAGCTATCTTTACATCAGGTCACCCTGAAAGGCATTCTCACTTGTTTTCTACCTTGGTCAGGCCCACCTGGAACATCACACTAGGAAAACATGAGCAGCACGTTTTCCCAATGTCTCTATTTTTACTTGGAGAAATTATATTTCAAACCAAATCTACCCCAACCATTTATAGCTAGTGGTTCTAATGTGAGCCTCAGAAGTCCCTGCAGGGCTTGTTAGAACACCGATTGCTGGGGATGGGCACAGACTGCCCACATCTACTGCAGGTCATGAATTAACTTTGCTTCTAGCTATGTGCTCACTTTGTGCCATCCTTGGAAGAAGTGAAAAACACTGCCACTCA
Organism: Carlito syrichta; assembly: GCF_000164805.1. Taxonomy (NCBI): domain Eukaryota; kingdom Metazoa; phylum Chordata; class Mammalia; order Primates; family Tarsiidae; genus Carlito; species Carlito syrichta. The sequence goes on from NW_007250675.1 coordinate 110,509, forward strand.
AATCACGTTCTATGTGCTGCATTTCTGATGAGGAAACCTGGTGGAGATAGCCGGTGGGGCAACCAAGTGTTTCAACATGTAAACTAAAGACTCATCCCTCTTGAGACCCTTAATGGTGTGAAACATTAGTCAGCCTGCAAATCTAGCAGAATGTCTCTTGATATTTCAAAGAACACTTTTAGAGTAGTGGCTTTCATCTGCCACTCAAGAGTTAGGGCAGGAAGGATAGGCATATGATGGCCCAATGGTGGACACGGCAACAGCTGAGAAAGGAAAGTGGCCTCTGTCACGTAGAGGTGAAATGCAGCCAAACCTATTGGCTGGCAGGACATTAAAGCTGCCCTAGAATGCTTTTATCTTCAACGAACCAAAGGGAAATGAAATTAATGCCTGTAGCGATCAATCCTCTTGAGGAAATTCACCACCTGGCAGATGAGCAAGGCACCACTTCCACCTTCACTAGCCTCATGGGGCGGGGCCTAAGGACACAGTTTGGGTAAGGTACTGTCACAAGTTCTGATCACATGTACCTTTTAAGTTTGCCAATGGAAACATTTCTAAAACTGTCTCCTTTAAGCAAAATACAATGAACATACTTTGACCATTTAAGAACTCTCAGGGCCATACTATCGACTTCTCTAATGCCACGGTCATTTGATGGCGTCCTCTACCATGAAGCCTCATAGTTGTATCCTATGGCCCTGGGTACTTTCCAGTTCTCTCCCGCTGTAGCTAAGCGGTCAGCTACTGCCTCTCCCTAGTATCCTCATGTCTTACATCACCTTCATTTCCAGGCTCTCCAATTTGTAGCTCTGATCTCAGGTATACATGCTGGGGACTCAGGGACAATGCTTAGTACTGTGAATGAGGACCAAAACCTTTTCTGGGAGCAGAGCTAGTCACAGGCAGTGTGGAGAGATCACAAGAAAATGGCATTCTGGGTCAGAAACACCTGGGCTTTCTGTCTAGCTTTGCCACTGATGTACAATCTTGAGCAAAAAGCTTTAAGACTCCAGTCTTCAGTTTCCTTAATCATAAATATGAGATTATGCTGACTTCAGAGAATGCCACTGTGACCATCAAAATGAAATGTTTGAACCTGGCCCATAGTTTAATCAACAATCCCAGCTCTACCTTCCTCTGGGTTCATTTCATATTCTAGATGACTAAATTAAAAGTCAGCCTGAAAGTTGGCAACTTTCTTTTGAAACTGTATGAACAAAATGAGGTGGATTGAAGGGTGGATAGAGGAACAGATGGACAGACTTTTAAGAACACAAATATAGGAAAACATTGATCGTACAATATAGGTGGTGAGAATATGAGTATCTAAATTATTTCAACTTTTCAGAATAGTTGAAAATTATCATCAAGACAATGTTGGGAAAAAAAAATCTCTGTGCCTTATGTGTGCCTGGAACAAATGAAAGACATGTAGAGGTGACTGTCCTTGCCACGCCTGGAATCTCAAAAGTTGGGGTGGACCCTGACAGGGATCTCAGTCTCTGTTTGCTACGCTGACTTCAGGAGCATCCAGTGAGCAATGACATCTTGCAAGGCCAGGAGCACCCCCAACTGTCTTGTGTCCCCTGTCCCCACTGAGCCACCCATCTCTCAAGTGCCTAGCCAGTTGTCCCACAGGTACCTATTCTCTAAGGTCCTCCTACATACATCCTTGCTGCTCCCAGAGTCGCCTGAGCTGATATTTCAGGACCAGCAGCTACCTGTGAGATAGAGTCAGGTTCCTGAGTAAGGCAGGAGCCACAGCCTGGGGCCAGCATCTCTCTCTCTGCAGCCTTCTCCTATCCGGCTCTATCTCATGCTCACAAGCTATGGTCCTTCTGGGTTCTGAATCACTGCACTCCCTCTTCTACCAACACAGAGCCTTTGACTACCAGGATCCAGCTCAGTACAGTTGTTTCTGAGTCATTCTCACACTGCGATGCTCTGATGCTGTGCCTTACTCTTTGGGGTTCACTGTACCCATCCCTGGTATGGCACCTAGAGTACTCCAAGCACTTATTGTGGCTTACCTGTTTTTTGCCATTTAAGAACTCTGACCATTTAAACAAAGGGTCTTACCTTTGTTTCCCTCCTACTTGGCACTAGAGAGTGATCTATGCTGATTAAATGAGTGATGAAAACCTGGTCATTCTGTCAACCCCAGATGCCCTTTTATACTAAAAATGTAAACAAATGTTCTGTGTGTCTTTTCTCCTCTTACATGAGCTCTGTTGAGGGCATTATCAGGTCTTGTTTGTCCTGCTCATCTGTGGTTGTCTAATGCAAATGCAGCACAGACGAAGCAGGCAACATGGCTGAAGAGAACCAAGGGAGGATATGGGGCTAAATTGCAGACCACCAACTGGCTTAAGGAAAATGACCCATGAAGGAATTGCAAAGGAAGAAAAGCAACAGAAGTTGTTCAGCTCAAACTTCTAGGCAAGCGGTTGACAAACTTGTTCTGTAAAAGGCCAGAGAGTGAAGCTCTCAGGCCCCATGGGTCATTCAAGTCTCTGTCATGATTATCCCACTCTGCTGCTATAGAACAAATGCAGCCACAACAGCTTATTCACAGGCAAGGCTGTCTAGCCAACGTGACCCTATGTAGACAGTGGGAGCCTCACGAAGGGAGAGCAGCTCTTGGGAAACAGAGCCAGTCCTCCACCACAAGCACCTCAACAGGAGTCAGGAAGGAGCTATGGGGACTCAAGGTATGAAAATGATAGGATCCTGGGGCACAATTGGTCATCAGTGAGTAATGGTGCAAATCACTGTACCCAGTACCTTCTCCAATAGAAGGTCACACTTGTGTAGTATGACAGGAGACACGAATTCACCTCTTGGGAGATTCTACGCTCCTCAGCCCCTGCTGATATCAGGCTTCCTTCTCCATCAGACACTTCAGCAGGGCTTGTTCACAACAGTCCAGTAAGCACATGCCTCCTCAATGCTTTACCTTGGTTTGACAGATTGTCTTTGGGGGTCAACAGCAGGCTAAGCAAGGCCTTATCAGTGCTAGCAGCCCCACCTCTCGTCAGCTGCTTGGTTTGGAAAATTTGGAGTCTTTCACAGACTTTGTCTTTCCTCCATTCTCTTGAATTCACCACTTCTTACCACCATAGCCCTAGTCCAAGGTCACAGCCCCTTTAGTATGGAAGATCACAAATTTGCTTTAGCCTATCTTCTACCCAGTCTTCCCTCATTCCCACTCTTCTTACTTTGATGTTAGACTTCTTCCCTCTAAATATCAGTGTCTATTTCCTACCAATTCCCAGCTCACTCACCCTGCCTGGTTCTCAGGGCTCTCTCTTAGGAGGCTGTGTGGGCCATGACTGTTCTCAGTTCATGTCTACCCTGGCTTGGTTCTCTGTTTGTTTTTTTTTTTGAGTTGGAGTCTCACTCTGTCACCCAGACTGGAGTGCAGTGGCCACTCCCGGACACCGCAGCCTCGACCCACTGGGCTCCGGCGATCCTTCCGCCTCAGCCTTCCAAGTAGCTGGGACCACAGGCGCACACTACCATGCCCGGCTAATTTTTTGATTTATTGTAGAGATGAAGTCTCACCAAGTTGCCCAGGCGGGTGTCAAATCCGTGGGCTCAGGCAATTCACTCACCTCAGCCTCCCAAGGCGCGGGATTACAGGCTGAGCCACTGAGCCCGCCCGGTTCTCTGTTCTTAATGACAGGAAGCTGGAAGCCTGTAAACTGCAACATAGTTTTGTCCCAAGTATTTGCCCAGCAACTCCTTCTGCCCTGGCTCACAATACTTTACTCATTGCTTATTTCTACAGAGTTCTGACACAAGCCTTGTTCTCTCTCCCTACTATATATTCTCTAAAAGCAAGATTTGTGTTTTCTTTTGCACATTTTTTGTTTTGAGCCCAAGTCTCATTCTGTCGTCCAGGCTGGAGTGCAGTAGCATGCTCACACCGCGACCTCAACCTGCTGGGCTCTGGCAATACTTCTGCCTCAACTTTCCAAGCGGTGGAAATACAGGTGTGTGCCACCACGCCCAGCTAATTTTGTGATTAACTGTAGAGACAAGGTCTTGCCATGTTGTTCAGGCTGGTCTTGAACCTGTGGGCTCAGGCAATTCTTGCCTCTGCCTCCCAAAGCGCTGCGATTACAGGCATGAGCCACTGCGCCTGGTCACTTTTTTTCCCCAAAGCAACCGATACTGCCACACTGTCCATCACCCCTTATGACCCAAGTTCAGAAAGCATTTGTGCAGATCCATATGAACTACTTGACAGGTTGGCCTAACCTGTGCCTCCTGGACAAAGTGTCTTCAGCTTTGCTTGCCCATACTCTCTGTTTGAATTGTATACAGGGTTTGGGCCCCTTATATGTGGCACCAAGGGTAGAACCAAGTCCTAGCCGGGCGCAGTGGCTCTTGCCTATAATCCCAGCACTTTGGGTGGCGGAGGTGAGAGGACTACCTGAGCCCACGGGTTCGAGAACAACCTGGGTAACTTGGTGAGACCTCGTCTCTACAATAAATCAAAAAATTAGCGGGGCATGGTGGTGCACACCTGTAGTTTCATCTACTTGGAAGGCTGAGGCAGAAGGATCACCTGAGCCCAGCAGTTCGAGGCTGAGGTGGCCGTGAGCATGCCACTGTACTCTAGCCTGGGCGACAGAGTGAGACTCCAACTAAAAAAACCCCGAAGAACCAGGTCCTGGCTAGGAGCTTCTGAAGGGGTGGGCACAGAGAGCTAACACTGGAGGTATTTAACTAGCAACTCTGCTTACTACAGGACAAAGGGGTCCTGAAGTGAACTCTCTCCAGAGAGAAGCTCACATACTGTGAAGCTGTCCAGTGCAGGTGTCAAGAAAAGTATGAGAACTAACAGATGATCAATCTAGAATATGAACAAACAGTTTCTAGATGCTCATAGTCACTACCCTTGATTAAAGAAAAAAGAGACTTCAAGTTTCTAATAAAAAGAAAAGATTCCTAAAATAATATACGTAACTTTTAAAATCATTTAAATTTCCAAATTAAAGGAAATATCTTCCAAAAAGGAGCTTGAAAAAGAATACAAAATAATAGACCTATTTTGAGGAATACAATGCTCTAAAGACAAAGGGAAACAGAGATATGACCGCCACTCTGAGAAGCCAGCTACTACTCCTCTGGGTAGGAAGGTGGCGTCTCTCCTTGGAGGGCAGCAAGCCCTGGTGTCTACATTTCCCAGTAAGCGCGAGTTAAACACCCATTTTGCACATACCAGTACTAGAAATTCTAAAAAAATGAAGCCAAGTGGTATGAAAACCTGGGTCTTGGCTAGGACGTCTATACAGCTTTCTTTTCCGCTCTGTAGCTGTACTTTCCCCTTCCTCTCCTCCATATACTCTTCTGTGATCCCTCATACGTACTGTCTTTCTATAGCTCCTTGGTCTAATTCTCCCTCAACTTTACTGTCAGCACTTCTCCATCCTGGCTGGTTTTCTTTTCTTTTCTTTTTTGAGTTGGAGTCTCACTGTGTCGTCCAGACTGGAGTGCAGTGGCCGCTCCCGACCACCGCAGCCTCGACCTGCTGGGCTCCGGCCATCATTCCACCTCAGCCTTCCAAGTAGCTGGAACTAGAGGCGCGTGCTACCATGCCCGGCTAGTTTTTGATTTATTATAGAGATGAGGTCTTGCCAAGTTGCCCAGGCAGGTCTTGAACCCACGGGCTCAGGCAATCCACTCACCTCAGCCTCCCAAAGGTGCGGGATTACAGGCTGAGCCACCGAGCCCACTAGCTGGTTTTCATATGTGCACTTACCTTATGGTACTTATCAAATACAATTCTATATTCTCAATTCTTAGATAAAAGTCCTGGGTCCCTAAAGTTATATTAGAATTTCTGGAAATTTAAAATGTAATATGAAGTGAAATAACATTTTTAGGAAAGATCTCAAACTTGCATTAGCTTTAGTAAGTCCCTCTTTGCCCAAACACCAAAGTCTCATTATAGCAATTATTCTAAAAACCATCACTTTATTTTCACATCAACTTCATGTCTTTGTAACCTATAAGTCAATAAAAACTCCCAGAAGTGAAAGAATTCCAAATATATCTTTTCAACAGTTGTGAAAAGACAAAATCTAACTTCCAGTTTAAATCACGAAGTATCTTACAGCTGGGGCAACATAATAAGACCTCGTCTTTAAAATAGCTATATAGTCATCCACGGGGTCCACATCTTGAATTCAATCAACTATGGATCAAAAGCATTCAGGGAGAAAAAATTTCCACAAAGTTACAAAAAGCAAAATTTGAATTTGCTGGACACTGATTAATGCACTGAATCTGTGAGAATGAAGTGTATGTAGGCAACAAATTAGGTAGTACAAGTAATCTAGGGGTAATTTAAAGTAAACAGGAGGATATGCATAGGACATATGCAAATAGCATGACATTTTATGAAAGGAATTTAACCATCCTGGATTTTGGTATTATTAGGGGTCCTGAAACTAATCCCTCATGGATACTGAAGAACAACTGTGTTCAACTAATGAGAAATACATCATATTACCTTTTTTTTTTTTGAGTCAGGGGGCTCTCTCTCACCTAAGCTGGAGTGCAGTGGCATGATCAGAGCTCACCACAGCCTCGACCTCCTAGGTTCAGGCAATCCTTCTGCCTTAGCCTCCTGAGTAGCTGGGACTACAGGTGAGCATCACCACACTTAGCTAATTTTTTTATTTTCTGTAGAGACAAGGTCTTGTTATATTGCCCTGGCTGATCTCAAACTCCTGGGCTCAAGGAATCCTCCCACCTTAGCCCCTCAAAGTGCTGGGATTATGTGATTACAGGTGTGAGCCACCATATCCAGTCTTTTAAAAATAACACCTAATTTATATTTTCTCTCTCTTGCTGGGTTTAATTGTATGGCTAAAGGTCCCAGTACCTGACAAATTTAAGATCTGTATCCTGGCTGGAATCTAGCAGTCTCTTCAAAAATGAGTTCTTTGAGCTTTTCTTTAGGCAAGTCATCCAATTCCATGTCAAACTTGAATGGTGCTTCAGCAATGGGCTTTAAGAGAAAATAAAAACATTTAATAGTCAAAAACCGTTATGATTAAGTCAATAATTTATTAATTCATAAAATGATAATTTAGACTCTGAATTTATACAATAGGACTGATAACTCACAAAAACTGAAAGCTCTGATAAACCTCTATGGACTTGTGCTCACACTCCTGAAAGTATCCTTCTCAAAAGCACTTAAATGGACTGGGAGCAACTGGATCCATTTCAAGTGTTCTGACCTTACCACAAATCCCAGAATAATTTTCAAATGTCCTAGGACACTAAATGTTGAAATAACAGAAATGTGCAGTTGCAGGGGTGGCAGTGGTGGTATGTTTATCCAGTCAAAGCTCATGATACTAAAATAAATGCACCTAAGTAAATATAGTAACTTTATATGAAGAAGTATCATGGAGCTGTCAAAAATAAAGTCACAAGGAAGATTAATACCATGGGAAAATGTCCATGTCTCTGTAAAGACAAAGAATTCTACTTTATTTATTTTTCTGAGTTGGAGTCTCACTCTGTCACCCAGGCTGGAGTGCAGTGGCATGTTCACAGCCACTGCAGCCTCAACCTGCTGGGCTCAGGTGATCCTTCCACCTCAGCCTTCCAATTAGCTGGAACCACAGGCATGTGCCACCACGCCTGGCTAATTTTTTGATTTTTATTGTAGAGATGAGATCTTGCCATGTTGCTCAGGTTGGTCTCGAACCCGTGAGCTCAGGTAATCCTCTTGCCTTTGCCTCCCAAAGTACCGGAATTACAGGCGTGAGCCACCACACCTGGCTACTTAATTTTTTAAATTTAGATATAAACATGTAAGACTGGGAAGGAAACACTAAAAAGTTTTAATAATAATAACTGTAGGCCGGGCTCAGTGGCTCAGCCTGTAATCCCGCGCCTTTGGGAGGCTGAGGTGAGTGGATTGTCTGAGCCCACAGGTTCGAGACCCGCTTGGGCAGTGAGACCTCATCTCTACAATAAATCAAAAAAATCAGCTGGGCGTGGTAGCGCATGCCTGTAATTCCGGCTACTCAGAAGGCTGAGGGGGAAAGATTGCCGGAGCCCAGCAGGTCGAGGCTGCGGTGGCCGGGAGCAGCCACTGCACTCCGGTCTGGGCACCAGAGTGAGACTCCAACTCAAAAAAAAAAAAAAAAAAAAAATAATAATAATAATAATAACTGTAACAAGATTATAAAGTGATCTCTTATATTCTCCTGTAAGTTTTCATTTCAATTTTTAAACCTCACTATGAATAGCCAGAAAGGTATGTAAGTAAAATACAAACTATCTATTTAGGCCAAAGAACCCCTATACAACACAGTGACAAACAGTTACATTAATTAATTAATATACATACTTATTTGCTTATTTCATTTATCTATTTTGAGTTGGGGTCTTACTCTGTCACCCAGGTTGCAGTGCAATGGCAAGCTCATGGCTCACTGCAGCCTTGAGCTGGGTGGGCTCAGGTGATTTTTCTGCCTCAGTCTCCTGAGTAGCTGGGTCTACAGGCACACACCACCATGCTGACTAACTTTTTAAAGCACTGAGGTCTTGCTGTGTTGCCTGGGTTGGTCTTGAACTCCTGGGCTCAAGGAATCCTACTGCCTCAGTCTTCCAAAGTGCTGGGATTACAGGAGTGAGGTACTGCACCCAGCTACATTTTTATTTTATTTTTTGAACCGGAGTCTCACTGTGTTGCCCAGGCTGGAGTACAGTGGTAATCTCACAGTCACTGCAGCCTTGACCTGTTGGGCTCAGATGATCTTTCCACCTCAGCCTTCCAAGTAGCTGGAACTACAGGCATGCACCACCACACCTGGCTAATTTTTTGATTTATTGTAGAGACGAGGTCTTGCCAAGTTGCCCAGACTGGTTTCAAACCCGTGGGCTCAGGCAATCCTCTCGTCACGGCCTCCCAAAGAGCTGGAATTACAGGCGTGACCCACTGTGCCTGGCCTACATTTTTATTTTATTTTTTATTTTTTTTGAGTTGGAGTCTCACTCTGTCGCCCAGACTGGAGTGCAGTGGCTGCTCCCGGCCACCGCAGCCTGGACCTGCTGGGCTCCAGCAATCCTTCCGCCTCAGCCTTCCAAGTAGCCAGAATTACAGGCATGCGCTACCACACTCGGCTGATTTTTTGATTAACTGTAGAGATGAGGTCTTGCTGCCCAGGCGGGTCTCGAACCTGCGGCCTCAGGCAATCCACTCACCTCAGCCTCCCAAAGGCGTGGGATTACAGGCTGAGCCACCGAGCCCGGCTACATTTTTATTTTTAAATGGCCATAAACCAACACAATGCTACAGAACTAATAAGCTGTGATGATAATTCCAGCTGTCAATCAGTAGATTTGTAGACCCCCACATCTCAGGAACCCTGATCTCTGCACTCAGCTTTGGCCATCTGAAAGGAGGAAAGAATTCATGTTCGCAAGAGAATAAGTAGCCTGGCTTGAAGGAGGGTTCTGCATTCGGGATCACACTAGGCATCCTACATATATTACCCACCAACCGGACATGGATGTGTAGGAAGTCTCCAGCTCACTGGGTGAAGAAGAGCCCCAAATTTCTATTCCCACCTCTTCTGTGTTATTGACTATGCCATAGGTATTTCTGCAAGTTGCCTCACTTGTTTCTGGGAATGAGGAATGGATGAGCAATAGGAAAGTGATAAATGCTTCCTCTTTTTGAGTTCTATCTTCTTTCTCTGTATCAGCTTTTAGCTTTGGTAGTTAAGAGTTTTTCCCTTTCTTTTCCATTTCTCCCATAATTTTAACATAACCCACTTGCTGCTGCTCCTTTTAAAAATAGGGTATAATAGGCTCTATGCATATAAGCCTCAACGAGAATAATTTAACATTTTGGTTTATATTGCATTTATCTTTGTTATCCTCCAGAGAATAAAGTTAAAATCAAACCTACAGAGGAACCAGAGAATCAAAGCACTGGAACTGTCCTGGAGAGAACATGACATGCAATGTCTTTACGTAAATGTCCAGGCTGTTCTGAAGAGCTGCCACACCCAACTCTGTCTGCATTACTTCTCACAACAGGCTCTTGTGTCCCTGTCTCTAGGGAACAGCACATCAGACATGGAGTCGCCAAGTCACAGTGGGAATCACCCAAGCTGACTTCTCCTCCTTACTCTGCATGCTGCCTTGCCCACCCACCCCCTCTCCACCCTAGCCATTCTCAGAGCTGGCCATCAGTTCAGGCGTCTCTTCTTGCCATGACAATGGTTTCCAGCCTCGGACCCCTGCTCTCTCTGTGCTCCACATTGGTGCAGCTGTTCCCTTTGTCTGTGCATTTCCCCAGCCCCTGCCTGTTGCAGGTGACTTGGAAGAAGTCTTCTAAAGTAGACAGCACAGTTTGAGGGAGGGATTTCAAGTTGTGCCTCATAGTACTCATCCTCAGGGCAGACAAGGTGGGCTTGTTGGACCAGGTATGGCATCATGTACTCCTTAGGACAATCTCAGCAGGACAGGGTTGGGCCACTGCTGGCTGATCTACATTCCTGAAGCAGCAGCCAGGAGCAACAGGTTCTTACCTCGTCACTTGGGTCATAATACTGCTCCAGATACGGGTGGGCCAGAGCCTGTTCTACTTCAATCCTCCTGTGAGGGTTGAATGTCAACATTTTGTCCAGTAAGTCCAGAGCTATAAAGAGAAAAGTTTTGCAGTGGTGAGAAGCAGGAGTAGTCACTGAAATAATTCCATTTTCTGTTTAAGTAAATGGACCTACAAAAGAATTCAGCTAAGCATCACTGTGGGCAAGCTGCCAGCACAGAGTGCCTATTCCGTCTCTGAATCTTCTGAGACCCTGTGAACTTAGGTACCGAACATCTGACAATCTCAGATTCCATAACTCAGAAAGGTGGGGCAATTAGTCAAAACCCAGATCAAGAAGCAAGAGAAAGGACAAATCAGGTTCTGCCTACAGAACCAAGACTTTTCATAAACCACTACTCTGCTCTGGAGGTACAAAGGCAAAGGTTTTATGTTTGTACTTCTCTCAGATCAACAATGGTCAATTTATTTTTATTTCTCTTTAAGGGATAGGATCTTGCTCTGTTACCCAGGCTAGACTGCAGTGATGTGATCACAGCTCACCAGCTTCGACCTCCTGGGTTCAAGCCCTCCTGCCTCAGACTCCCAAATAGTTGGGACCACTGACACATGCCACCACACTTGGCTACTTTTCTCTTTTTTTGCTGAGTACAGGGGACTTTATTGATGGTACATGATGAGGTGGGGCTTCCTAGGATCCTCCCCTAATTCTTCAGAGGATCTGGTATGGACACTGTGAGGAGATTCTCAGTGTGGTCGGGACTCCTGAGCCGCTGAGGGTTTCTCCTTTCCTTTCATGCTCTCGCTGGGGCTTGTGGTCTGAGAACTCTTACTCCTTGGAGGCCACATGATCCATGAGTTCCACCACCCTGTCGCTGTAGCCAAATTCACTGTCATACCAAGAGATAAACTTGACAAAGTGGTTGTTGAGGGCAATGACAGCCCCAGCAATGAAGGTGGGAGAGTGGGTGTCACTATTAAAGTTAGAGAACACAGTGTGGTGCTCAGTGTAGCCCAGGATGCCCTTGAGGGGGCCCTCGGATGCCTACTTCACCACCTTCTTGATATCATATTTGGTGGGTTTCTCCAGATGGCAGGTCAGGTCCATGATGGAAACATTGGTGGTGGCAACATGGAAGGCCATGCCCATGAGCTACTTGTTCAGCTTGGAGATGACCTTGCCCATGGCCTTGGCAGTGCTGGTAGATGCAGGGATGATGCTCTGGTGGCTGTTGTGTCACAGCTTCCCAGAGGGGCTATCCAAGGTCTTCTGGATGGCAGTGATGGTGCCGAAGCTGGCTTAAAGTGATCACCTCACCTCAGTTTCCCAAAGTACTGGGATTATAGGTATGAGCCATTTCACTCAGCTTAGTTTTTTTCCTTAACACAGGGAGAAGGCCTCCAAGGTAATAAAAGAAAACAGTCTTCTTATTCCAGGTCCTGGCTGAGAGTTACATGTGACCCATTAGCACTCTGGCCTACTCTGCCAGCTTGGAGTCTTTCTGCAAGGCCCAAAGTCAAAGTTTTCTCTTGCTCTGGCCAGTAATCAACAGCTGAGTGTTTCTCTTAAGTCTAGAGCTCAGGGATAGGAAAAAGTGTGGAGCATGATTGGAGGGGTGCTAATGAGCTGCTTATCCTGCTGTCCTCTGTGGCTAGTGCCCAAGCATCACCTCAAGCTATAAGGAAGGCTGAAGGGCCTAGCTAACAGTGGCTGGGACAAGAGTTAAGGGAAGTGTGACAAAACACTTCCTGTGTTTATTAGTAGGAGTACAAGTCAGTAAAAAATAATATACACTGCCGGGTGTGGTGGCTCATGCCTATAATTCCAGCACTTTGGGAGGCTGAGGTGAGAGGACTGCCTGAGTGCAGGAGTTTGAGATCAGCCTGAGCAACATGATGAGAGCTTGTCTCTATGGTAAATCAGAAAATTAGCTGGGCATGGTGGCACACGTCTGTAGTTCCAGCTACTTGGAAGGCCGAGGCAGAAGGATCGCCTGAGCCCAGGAAGTCGAGGCTGCAGTGGCTGTGAGTATGCCACTGCAATCCAGCCTGGGTGACAGAGTGAGGCTCCTACAAAAAAAATAAAATAATAGCCGGGCTCGGTGGCTCAGCCTGTAATCCCGCGCCTTTGGGAGGCTGAGGTGAGTGGATTGCCTGAGCCCGCGGGTTTGAGACCTGCCTGGGCAGTGAGACCTCATCTCTACAATAAATCAAAAAATCAGCCGGGCATGGTAGTGCATGCCTGTAGTTCCGGCTACTTGGAAGGCTGAGGCGGAAGGATCGCTGGAGCCCAGCAGGTCGAGGCTGCAGTGGCCAGGAGCGGCCTCTGCACTCCAGTCTGGGCGACAGAGTGAGACTGTAACTCAAAATAAATAAATAAAATAAAATAAAATAATAATAATAACAACAACAACAATAATACACACTAAAGAATACATTATTATTCTGGTAAAGAGGAAGCAAAATGGGATCCTTTTTAAAATATTTTATGTCTCCTTTTATTAATGATGCTCAGATCAATAGTTTAAATTTAAGTAGCAGGTCCTTTCTTCAAATTAAATCCCAATTGAGTTTCTTCAAATTAAATCCTAAGGGGAGCCTCTACATATGAAATAAGTAAGGAAGGAGTGACCTGATTCTTAGGTTTTAGTTCATAGCCTGAGACACTCCCAAAATCCCAAGGCTCCAAGGAACAAGTCTGAAACCTACTGCAAGTCTGAAAAACTACTAGCCAATCAATAAAAGATACAAATTTTTAGAGAATGTACTGACACTAAAACAAAATAAAAACACTGGCATTACTTAATGAAACTTCTTCTCTTATAAACATTTATTAGATTATTTGTAGGTAGCAACATCAATCTCATCCATCTGCAAATTAGCTCATACTATTAAGCCCTGAGAGTAGAATGATAAAAGGTCATTTAATAACCTAAATGTAACAGTTTAAGAAATCACTTCTAACTCATTACTTTCAAAAAATAAGTTTTTATCATCTACTCACTAAAAACTGTTGCTCAACCCTTGAGAGGAGCTAATAAACCTTCCAAAGGTTTGGGTGTTAGGTGGAGACGGGGAGGCACCTTGCTGTCTGAGGCCACTGAAAAGGTGTAAATGTGTGAGTGTATATTTGTGCTCATGCATGCATGTCCTCAGCTTTGGCCCCTATTTTGACTTACCTTGTTGCCTGCTACTATAGGGCCAACCCCCAATCTTCAAGACAACAGGAGATAATAAATATGGTAAACCACATATTGAACATAATGAGAAATTCCATTTAACAGAGAGCTTTTCTTGTATTTAATGTTATATAAACAAAAAGCACAGATAATAAATCTCTATAAATAATACATTTCTAACCTATACTTCTGTTTATAAGCCTTTCAATATACACAAGTGTACTTTAGAAGCCTTGTCTGAAGCAGAGTCTACATGGTAGAAGACGTGGTTCATGCCTGCGGATGTGATATTGGGTCTACGGGCCCATGAACTGACTAGTTTTAGGAACTGAGCTTCCGTAATAGTCAATCTTGTGTTGAGGCTGGGTAATTATAATGAAAGAGGTTTATTTATTTACTTATTTTCTGAGTCGGAACCTCACGCTGTTGCCCAGGATGGAGTGCAGTGGCAAACTCACAGCTACCGCAGCCTCGACCTGCTGAGCTCAGGTGATCCTTCTGCCCCAGTCTTCCAAGTAGCTGGAACTAAGGTGTGTACTACCACGCCTGGCTAATTTTTTGATTTACTGTAGATATGAGATCTCACCATGTTGCTCTGGCTGGTCTCGAACTCCTGAGGTCATGTAATCTTCTTGGCTCTGCCTCCCAAAGTGCTGGGATTACAGATGTGAGCCACCACGCCCGGCCAGGTTTATTTTGGCTCACGGTTCTGCACATTGTACAAGCAGCACAGTGCCAGTATATGCTTCTGATAAGACCACAGGAAGCTCACAATCATGGCAAAAGGGGAAGTGGAACTTGCATGCCACATGGTGGAAGCAGAAGCAAGAGAGAGAAAGGATGAACCAGGTACTTTTATTTATTCTTTCTTTTTTTTTTTTGTAGTTGGAGTCTCACTGTCGCCTAGGCTGGAGTGCAGCAGCACGTGTGACCACTGCAGCCTCGACCTGCTGGGCTCAGGAGATCCTTCCACTTTAGCCTTTCAAGTAGCTGGAATGACAGGTACGCGCCACCAATTTTTTGATTTATCGTAGAAATGAGGTCTCACCAAGTTGTCCAGACTGGTCTTGAAACCAAGGGTTCAGGCAATCTTCTCACCTCAGCCTCCCAAAGTGCTGGGATTACAGGCGTGAACCATCAAGCCGGGCCTGAACCAGGTACTTTTAAACAGCCAGGTCTTGCATAAACTAACAGTGAGAACAGCAACAAACCATTCAGGGGAATCTGCCCCCGTGATCCAATACCTCTCATGAGGCCCCCCACCTCCAATACACACTGGGTATCACGTTTCAGCATGAGATTTGGAAATGACAGACACCCAAACTTTATCATCCTCTCAAAGGTAAGGACAGTACAACATGATGGTAAAAAGCTTAAGTACCTCGGCCAGGCATGGTAAACCACACCTGTAATCACAGCACTTTGAGAGACTAAGGAGAGAGGATTTCTTGAGCCCTGCCTGGGCAACATAGCAAGACCATGTCTCTACAAAAGAAGAAGAAAAAGAGGCCAGGCATAGTGACATGCACCTGTAGTCTCAGCAATTTGGGAGACAGAGGTGGAAGGATCACCTGAGCCCAGGAGGTTAAGGCTGTGTTGAACCAGGATGATGCAGCTTAGGAGACAGAGTGAGATCCCGACTCAAAAAAGTAAAAACAAAGGCTGAACTAGTTTACACTCCCACCAACAGTGTAGAAGTGTTTCCTTTTCACCACATCCTCTCTAGCATCTGTTATTTTTTGAGTTATTGATAATGGCCATTCTGACTAGAGTTAGGTAGTATCTCAGTGTAGCTTTAATTTGCATTTCCTTGATGACTAGTGAGGTTGAACATTTCTTCATGTTGGCCGCTTGTATGTCTTCTTTTGAAAAGTGTCTGTTCATGTCTTTTGTCCACTTTGTAATGGGGTTGTTTTTTTCTTTTCAACACGTTTGAGTTCCTTGTGGATCCTAGATGTTAGGCCTTTGTCAGACATGGAGATGGCAAATACTTTTTCTCAGTCTGTGGGCTGTCTCCCTCCTCTCTTGATGGTTTCCTTGGCTTTGCAGAAGCTTGTCAGTTTGATGAGGTCCCACTTGTAAACTAGTGCAGCCTCTGTGGAAATCAGTGTGGCGATTCCTAAAAGCCTCTAAAAATCAACCTTCCATATGACCCTGCAATCTCCCTACTGGGAATATACCCTGAAGAACTCAAATCACTCTATAAAAAAGATACTTGCACACGTATGTTTATCGCAGCATTGTTCACAATAGCAAGATCATGGAATCAACAGTGCTATCCATCAAAAGAGGATCGGATTTTAAAAATGTGGTACATATACACAATGGAATATTATGCAGCCATAAAAAAGAACAAAATCATGAATTTCGCAGCAACCTAGATGGAATTAGAGTTTATGATACTGAGTGATCTCTCACAGAAACAAAGATCTGAGTATCACATGTTCTCACTCAGAAGTGGACCTTGAACAACTGTCGTAATACTATAAGAAAAGGATTGACAGTGGCGGGGAAACTATGGCGGGGGCAGGGAGGGGAAGGGAGGTGGGATTAACGGTAGTCAATATCTGTCTGGGGATGGGGGAGGGTGCACCTCATCAACAAGGGTACCTGAACAATGCGTATTTGTATACCTAACCCTTAACTGTATCCCACAATTAAAAAAAAAAAAAAACGTATTAAAATAAATAAATAAAACAAAAACAAAAAACAAACAAAAGCTTAGGCACCTCCAGCTCAAATCCTACGTCCACAGAATACTTTGCCAGATATGTATACATGATATATAAACTTTGCTGAAGTTTAGATTCCTGTGGTCTGCAATACAGGTAATAAAAACCTACCTTGTTTCCTGCTTCCAACCAGCCCTCCCCCACAAAGAGCTCATAAACATTTTCCCAAGGACTTTCTTGAAGAGATCTAAAGTCATCTGGCTTTTTGCCCTGTTAGACACTGTATGTGTGAAGAAAAGTCTGGGAAGCTTGGACCACAGTCAGATTCTAACTGCTTTATTTCTAAACTGTTGGGGTGACTTCTCCCCACCTAAATTTGGTATTAAGTAGAGAAGAACTTCAAGCCAACGGGATGTTTTGCAGCTTACGCATTCCTAAAACAGATCTGTTAGTTCCTTCAAGTTAAATTACAGGCAAAAATTTCAAAGGAATATAGTTTTTTCTTTTTTGCTACTTGAAAAATAAGTGGATCTCCAGCCTCCTTTTACTGAGTGCCATTTCTGCATTATTCATAGCTAACAGAAGGAGAAAATGAGAGAAATGGGAAGCAGCTGGCAGGTGCTCAGCACATAGTCAGAGTGCCTGGCTTCCCTCCTCCCACGCCACACAGCAATCCACTGGTAGCACTCAGATGGAATGAATCATGGCTGCTTGTGTGGATTCTTACTTGGATACAGGTTTTATTTCCCCTAAAAAACTGGAAGGATTACATCTGACAACAAGCCCTGACTCTTCCTAATGCTTTCCAGAATTCCACATCTCTTCTTTAACTTCAAAGAGTACACAGCAATCTGACCTCCATTTTTTCTTCTAATTCACCAGTCCTTCCCCCCTCCTGCCTAGCACGGCCCTTGGGGCAGGTCAGCTGAGTGGCTCCCTGCAGTGCTTCTTTGGGTCCATCTTGCCTGCCTAGCAAAACTGATCCCAAATCAATACAGCAACCTGTCACCTCCATCCTCAACTCACATTTCTGAGCAGGACCAGAAAAAAAGACTCAACTGTGCAAACTGTGCCACAGTGACAATGCTTCTCAAACTTTTCAATCTCAGAACCCCTTTATACTCATAAAAATTACTAAGGGTGGATTTTCAAAAGCAGTTAAATCAGTTTGCAGTTCAATAATGACACAAGCTCCTTTCCCTGGGAAAATCACTGTATTTAGTATGCAGCAGAAGTGCTCTAAGTGTACTTTCCAATTTGCCATATAGAAAATAATAAAGACATATACAGTACTCAGGATGGATTTAATGAAGTGTGTACATTTACTGGTGTTGGTTTTGAGCTGTGAGTGTGTGGTGGTGCAGAGTTCAGTAACCACTCTAGTGACACCGCCTTGCTGTGGGCTGAGGTGCCAGGGGCTCTGCTGCTCTTGTATCCTAAGTGCAGATGGCTGCACAGAGGGTAGTGTGAGAAACATCTTAGTAGTACTATGAAAACAGCTTTAACCTCATGGACACCCTGAAGGGATTCTGGGGATCTCAGAAGTCTAAGAAGCACACTATCAAGAACTACCGTGAGCCGGATGTGGTGGCTCACATCTGTAATCCCAGCACTTTGGGAGGAAGAGGCAAGAGGATTGCCTAAGCCCAGGGGTTCGAAATCAGCTTGGGTAACTTGGTGAGACCTCATCTCTACAATAAATAAAAAAATTAGCTGGGTATGGGGGTGCATGCCTGTAGTTCTAGCTACTAGGAAAACCGAGGCAAAATGATCTCCTGAGTCTGGCAGGTCAAGGTGAGATAACCACTGTACCCCAGTCTGGGCAACAGAGTGCGACTCTGACTCAAAAAATAAAAAAAAAAATAAAAGAACTATTGTGCTACAAAAACTCAGTATCTTCAGTTTCATCGAGGGCCTCAATAGCTTCAGGAAAGTCCTAGCCAGACCCCTCCTCTAATCTACAATTCCACCCAGCTCACAGTTTGAGTCACGCCCTTCCTGCTAACTGACCCTCACTACTCTCGATATAGCTTCCTAAAGATGCTGAGAAAACTGAGAGACCCAGGAGTGATCTTCTTGGACTCTCGCCCCTGCTCAGATCCACACATATCCTTACAGACACTGTCAAGAAAGAGACCTTCTTCTATTCAAAGGCAATGCTCCCCAACTTTGACCAGACCTGCGAACCCTTTCATGTGGACCAGTTTCTACTTTCCATTTCAAGCTTCCCATTCCTACTCACTGTTTCAGCTGCAATTGAGTGGTCACTACCAACCCCTTAGTTGGGAAACCAACCCACAATTTCCTATCTGTATCGTGCTAGGCCTATCTGTTGCATGGATACTGCTGTGTATGTACACTTTCTTAAAATGCCATCTTCAACTGGGCTCAGAGGTTCAGCCTGTAATCCCGCGCCTTTGGGAGGCTGAGGTGAGTGGACTGCCTGAGCCCGTGGGTTCGGGACCCGCCTGGGCAGGCGAGACCTCATCTCTACAATAAAATCAAAAAATTAGCCAGGCGTGGTAGCACACACCTGTAATTCCGGCTACTCAGAAGGCTGAGGCAGAAGGATCGCTGGAGTCCAGCAGGTCGAGGCTGCAGTGGCCGGGAGTGGCCACTGCACTCCAGTCTGGGTGACAGAGTGAGACTCCAACTCAAAAAAAAAAAAAAAAAAAAGCCATCTTCTGCTTCTGTGAGATAACATGGCACTAGTTCTTTTCTTTGTCCATTCTTTCTGTATCCTTCAAGGGATCCTATTCCATTGCCTGCTGAAGGCTTGTGTTCTCTACTTTCTGAGGGGGGACCAAAAAAAAACACCCTGGTATTTATAAAAAAAATTGTATGTTTATTCTTACATGTTTAAATGTCAGTCACCTTCAAAGTACTCTCCATTTGATGCAATACACCTGTCGAGATGCTCTTTTTACTGCTGACAAGTTTTTGAACTCATTAATGTTGATGTCTTTTAGTGCTTCTGCTGTTTTTTTGTTTCACCTCTTCCACATCAGCAAAACATTTCCCTTTGAGGACATTTTTCATCAGGGGAACAAAAGAGTCGCTCAGGGTGAGATTGGGTGAATAGGGAGAGTGGAACATGAGGGATGCTTTTTTTGGGTCAAAAACTGCTGAAAACTGCTGATGTGGCTAAGTATGCTCATAAATCACCCATCATGAAAAGGGGAAACACATTGAAAGAATCTAAAAAAAATTTTTTTTCACTGAAGCTGAATGCAGCCTCTAACAAAAAGGCTAGCTGGCACACTGATGCCAATGGGTTCCTAGAAGGCTTACCTAGCAGGGGAAGCCTGTACTATGAGGGACCTGCTCTCTAAAAAATAATTCCATTTTTTGGGGTCCCCTCAGATAATCTTATTCTTCTATTTTCTCTTGCACGATTTCTCGAGCCTAGGGTGACCAAGCTTCAGATAAATACATACAATTCTGTGTGGTAATAAAAGAGAAAGTCTGTAAGCTTTTCAAACATGAGGTTATCTAAGAAATGAAGACAGACTTCTTACTTAAAAAAATAAAAAGTAGGAGAGAAGAACAAAAGTCTTCCATTTTTTTTCACTACGAGGGTCACCTGTTGGTTTTGTCTGGCAGTTTCCACTGCCCCTCTAAATCACATCAAAATGTATCTGCGATGGGGGGACTCTCAGGCTTGCCTGTCCTCCCTGGCTGTGCTATGGGAATGGTGACACTGGCTTGGCCACATTCATCTGGGCAACCCTGACCACAATGACTAGTCAGAGATGAGAATACCAGCCAAGCTGAGCACAAAGAGGCAATAAGACTCAGCCCTAAGACTACCAGGAAACAAGTCAGTGCAAACCTGGAGCTGCTAGTGGTCTTATAGCCATCACATGAGGCTGACTGACAATAAAGAAAGCCCAGAGAAAGGGAAAGCTGAATGACAAAGAAGTCCAGATTCCAAAGTGCTGTGCCCATAAATCCAAATGCTACTGGACTTTTCTGTTCTAAGAGGTATTAGTCCTTCTTCAGGCAGTAAGTGGGTAGCAAGCTTGTTAGGCAGAACTGAAAAAACCTCAAATAGCTGATCCACAAACCTGGCTCTATGGTCTGCCTGAATGACTCACCCAAGCTCCCTTAACCACTGCTCATGTTTTGATGAATTATCTTCTATGCACTTTCTTTTAGATGGCTGAAATCATACTATATATAACAAATGCTATTTTATTTTCCCTCAAGTATTGCTCATCAGTATTTTCCCGTGCTATCAAAATTTTGTAAAAATCACTTTTCGTGGCTTTAAAGTATTCCTTTAAGTAGATGTTACCATAATTTACTCAACCACTTAATTAACATTTGGCACTTAGGCTGTTTCTGATATCTAACAGGTGTGTTAATTTTTAAAAAATAAGAGACAAGGTCTTGCTTTGTTGTTCAGGCTGGAGTGCAGTGGTGCAATAATGGTTCACAGCAATCTCAAACAGGCTCAAGCAATCCTCCCATAGCTGGAACTATAGACAAGTGCCACTAATTAAAAACAAATTAAAAATAATTTTTTTTGTAGAGATAGGGTCTTGCTATGTTGCCCAGGCTATTCTCAAACTCCTGGCCTTAAGCAATTCTCCCATTTTGGCCTCCAATCAAAAATGCTGGGATACAGGCATGAGACCCCAAGCTCTACTAGTTATCTTAAATTTAACATAGCCTACACCAAATTCTCAATTGCTATCACTCAAAGGGCTCCTTCTATAGTTTCTTCTATAGTTGTTCTCATCTCACTATTTCCTGTGAATTGTCTTCTTGTTCCTTGCTCATTTGTTTAGACACTGTGGTCTTAGATTTGTCTTGAATTGAATCTATCATTAATAATCAATAATTCACCTAACCTTAATTACTCTATGAAGTGAGAACTATAATTTGTATCAAGTTTGAACTGAGGAAATAATAAACAGAGAGGTTACACAACTTGTCCAAAGTCAAAACTCCAAGTGGTGGAGCCCTAGTGTGAACTCAGAAGGCTGATTTCAGAGTATGGGACCATAACCACTGTGATCTGCTGCCTTCTACAGGTCAGGTTTGGATTCTTCAACTGTTGATTCAATTCAGAAGCTTGTGGGTCTACTACCCACACCTGATCTAATCTTTTGAAAGTTTTAAACTTTCATGTGATGAACTCTACTCTCTTTCCTTGATGTTTGTTTTCTTAGGTTTTTAAAGCTTGGGAAGACAGTCTTTCTTCATGCAGAGATCAGAAA
The DNA here is from genome assembly GCF_000164805.1 of Carlito syrichta. Lineage (NCBI taxonomy): Eukaryota > Metazoa > Chordata > Mammalia > Primates > Tarsiidae > Carlito > Carlito syrichta. Next base: position 132,182 of record NW_007250675.1, read on the forward strand.
AATACTGAACACTCTAAATATTGTTAGTTTTTAATGGTATAATTTTTAAAGTATTTAATTATCAATTCTTTTGGAATGCATTTTAATGTGTGAGTAATGACTTAAATTTATTTTCTTCCAAACAGCTATTCAACTAGCAAAGTACCATCTGCTGAATAATAATAATTTTCTTCCCCCTCACTAAGTCATTTTGGAAAGAATCCTAAGCTTAGATGCCTTTAAAGAAAAATCTACAATACTAGTGGTTCAAGGGATACAGCAATTAAAAATTTCCAACAAATGTGAAAAAATATTCAATCTCACTCTTAATTAAGGAAAAACAAATTAAATGCCACCCCCCCATGTGGTTGGCAGCCTTAAAAGTTCAATACTCAGAATTGTTGGAATGAAAGATGTGACAGAATTGTCAACCCCCCACTCCAGAGACCCAACTAATTTACACTTTATCAACTGTCTCTGAGAACCTTTGTTTACCACCCCCAGTTTTGACCACACAGTGGGGTGTCAAACTTTTGATGTTTGGTATTGTGATGAGTGTGGGTTTAAAAAAAAAAGCAAACTGACCTTTTAATGTTTATATATCGTACTACAAGTAAAAACGAGCACCTTTTCCTATATTTAAGAGACACTGCAATTTCCTTTTCTGTCAACTCCCACTAACTAGACTTAAAAGCTCCAACGTTCCAGCTTGAAAATTTAAATCTCGTGAGTTCCTGAGAACTTTCATTCATTTTCTTAGGGCATTTTCACACAAATCTAGACTATCAGCTACTTGCAGGTAGGTTCTTAATCTGTATTATTGCTGGTTCTATGTCCAGGGCCTTAGAGAAACCTTGATAGCACATAGCAAATCTATTTATTAAATGAATAAATTTATGTCATAATAAAAATCTAAAAACAACGTAGTGACAAGTTATATACGGCACAGATTCTTTGTAATTCCTTTGATCAGCAGAATTTATTTCTCCACCATTTGAATGTGGGCTGGCTGTGCAATTTGCTTTGAACCACAGAATATGGCAGATGTGTTGTTCTGAGGGACCTGGTCTGAAGAGACCTTGCAGCATCTGTGTTCTTGGTCTTTTGGAATATTCCTGCCATCATGAGAAGAGGTCCAGTCTAGTGTACTTTAGGATGAGAGGCAACTATGAGGAGACCCAGTTACAAGATGTTAAATCACTCACTTGAAGGAGACAGCAAGTGACTGCAGACCCACCCAGCGGCATTGCTCATGAGTCCATGCACCCATGGTTGTTATTTCAAGCTTGAGTCTCAGAGTGGTTTATTATGTAGCAACAGATAACTGGTGTAAACTTCAACGTCCATTATGAGACTAGTTGAAGGATACTTATAGGTTATCCACTATAGTCACTCTTTATAACTACAGATAGGAAAAAATCTCCAAGTTATATAAATGAAAAAGTTTTAAGTCTCGAGATCTCAGAATCTACACTTACAAATGTCAGTAGTATGAACACCACCCAATCCTGTGATGCAAGTACTATTACTAGCTGCTAAAGGAGAAAACCAGAGAGGTCTGAAAAGGCTAGGTAGTTGTCTAAAGTTTACACATGTAGTGGCTGGGCTGTGGACTGAAACCAGGAAGTCTAACAGCAAGCCCCATGCTCCCAACACATGATGTTCTACTACTCACTCCAGTACCACCAACTCCTGTTTCTCACTTTCTTTGTTCTACTTATAGCTTACCCCTACTTTTTCTTTATATTCACCCAATACCTATAACCTCAGAATTAATTTCTTGGAATTTCTGTAGTGTTAAATATTACCTGAATGGACCAACCTCAAAGTTCATGATCTTAATCTAAGAAAAATAAGCTAAAAAAAGACTCAAATCCCAGCGCTTTGGGAGACTGAGGTGAGTGGACTGCCTGAGCCTGTGGGTTCAAGACCTGCCTGGGCAACTTGGCGAGACCTCATCTCTACAATAAATAAAAAATTAGCCGGGCGTGGTGGCGCACGCCTGTAATTCCAGTTACCTGGAAGGCTTAGGTGGAAGGATTGCCGGAGCCCAGCAGGTGGAGGCTGCAGTGGCCGGAGCGTGCCACTGCACTCCAGCACTCCAGTATGGGTGACAGAGTGAGATTCCAACTCAAAAAAAAAAAAAAAAAAAGACTCAAAAATAATGTGAGAGAGATCATGACTAACTTTATCAATAGTGAGGAAACAGAGGAAGAAAATCTAGGAGTAGGCCTATTTATCATAAAATCTAAATTACGTAGTTATGTTTGCACCTCTTTAAAAAGGCAACTCGAGAAATAAGTTAGGTTACATGCTCAGGAGATAATAGTATACAGTACCAGCCAAGCTCACCAGTAACAACTGCCTGTGAACAACTGCATGTGAAGTTCTAACTAAAAAAATTCTACAATCAGAATGTAATTATATAATTACAATAACATGGGTAAAAGTTTGCACACGTTATAAAAAAATCCTACAATCGGAATGTAATTATATAATTACAATCACATGGGTAAAAGTTTGCACACGTTACAAAAAAACTTTAAGGGTTATTTTGAGATTCTGGTTGTCAGAAGTATTTCTTATTCTCTTACCTATTCTTTCTATTCTTCGAAACTGCTTACAATGATGATATATTACTTTTTATCAGACATTAAAAGAAAGTTTCTCCTATATACAAAAGAAATTTAATTTTAAACAAGTGTTTCTGAAACTTGACTCAAGTAAATACATAAAACAAATTCATCAAGGAGACAGTTGTTAAAGTTAAATACATACATACACATGCATACACAAATGTACATGCATTCACACACATATAGATAAAATAGCAAAAATTAGGAAAAGCTAAATTTCTAAAAGAAGACTGGATAAAAATACTATAAAATCTTTAAAGCTAAGCCAGATCTATGTACTGATATGGAAAGATGGTCAAGACACAATTCTATTAACAATGACATTTAGAGAATAATTATAAAAGAATGTTACCTTCTTAGCTAAATGTTTCTATAATTTTTGAATTCTTACAAAATAATGTAACTTTGTAATCATTATTTTTAAAAAGTAAATTTTGGAGAAAATATGCATATGTATAAAGATAGAGAAAGATATGGAAGGACAAGCACCCTATTCAGATTCCCTCCTCCACCTTTTAATTTTTTTAAGTTGGAGTCTCACTCTGTGGCTCAGACTGGAGTGCAGTGGCTGCTTCTGGCCACTGCAGCCTCAACCTGCTGGGCTCTGGCGATCCTTCCGCCTCAGCCTTCCACGTAGCTGGAACTACAGGTGCGTGCTACCACGCCCAGCTAATTTTTGATTTATTGTATAGATGAGGTCTCGCCAAGTTGCCCTGGCGGGCCTCGAACCCGCGGGCTCAGGCAATCCACTCACCTCAGCCTCCCAAAGGCGGGGGATTACAGGCTGAGCCACCGAGCCCAGCTCACTGTTTTTTTTACATGGTGGTGGTAGCTCAGAGAGCCACGTGGACACACCAGAGTTTAGTAAGGCAGTGGTGACTGCATGCTTGAGGGTGAATGCTTTTAAATATTCCCCTTTGATGGTAGCAGGTCGTTAAGGTGATTGGGTGGTGGTCTATACTCCACATCATCACAAAGGACCAGGTAAGTGTAGGTACTGATGTCAGAAGATGAACAGCAGGCAGATGGGTGAGTTAGTCACATCATTACTGTGTTTATACTGGGTCCACCTAGATAATCCTAGATAATTTTTCCTGTCTTCAAAGTCAGATGATGAACAATTTTAGTTGCATCTGCAACTGTAGTTCTCCTTTGCCAGGTAACCTAACACAGTCATAGATCCTGCGGATTAGGATGTGGTCATTTGGGGTGGGGGTTGGGAGGTAAGCATTATACAATTGCAGTTTTATAACTGTATACAGTTTTTTTTGTTTTGTTTTATTTTTGAGTTGGAATCTCACTCTGTTGCCCAGACTGGAGTACAGTGGCATGCTCCTGGCCACCACAGCCTCGACATGCTGGGCTCAGGTGATCCTCCTGCCTCAAGCCTTCCAAGTAGCTGGAACTACAGGCACGCGCTACCGCACTCAGCTAATTTTTTATTTATTGTAGAGACATGGTCTCGCCAAGTTGCCTGGGCAGGTCTCGAATCTGCGGGCTCAGGCAACCCACTCCCCTTGGCCTCCCAAAGTGCTGGGATTACAGGCCCACCAAGCCGGGCCTTTTTTTAAAAAAGTTTTAAGCAATAGTTGCCAAACATATTATATGTTAAAATGGGAATAAAAGATAATGTTAAACAGAGTTAATCTAAAAAAACCGGATAAAAATCTAATGTATCACTTTTTTCTTTTACAGCTGTTATATCTTAAGAAAATTTTGTCTAACCTAACTAAGGTCATGAAGACTGTTTTCCTTTTGAAGTTTAATAGTTTAGGACCTTATACTTAGGTCTACATTCCATTTTTAGTTGTTTTGTTTTATTTTTCGCATATGAGTGCCTAATAGTTTCAGCAGCATTTATTGAAGAGACACACAAGCAACAACATGGATTTTTATAAATTTCAAAAGAATTATGCTGAATAGAAGAATCTCCATAATTCCATTAATATGACATTCTGGAAAAGGCAAAATTAAAGAATCAAATCAGTGATTGCCAAAGACTGGGGGAGAAAACTGACTATAAGGGGTATAAGGCAACTTTTGGGGATGATGAAAAATATTCTATATCTTGTAGTAGAAGTTACATGACAAATACTCTCCAAGTCTGTTAAAACTCTGAGACCTACACAACTAAAAAAGTGTGAAATTCACTCAATGCAAAATTATTCTTCAACAAACCTGACTTTAACAATAATCAAATGACAAAGTGTAATTTGCTTTGCAGGTTCTTAGACTTTCCGAACCATAAAAATGTGAACTTGTATTAAAAGTAGCAAAGAAACCAAAAGGTGGAAGACTAGCAAGTTATCACCAGTCTGTCTTCCTCTATTGTCACTGCTCCAAAACAAAAAGAAGAGAAGCTAGAAAGAGTGAGTACTAGAAAGGGCATTATCCAATAGCCATAGGCTAGCTTTTCAGGCTAGTGATCTAATTATTCCACAAATAAAACAAACAAACCTGAAGCTAAGCCTAAGAAAAACTAATCAATGAAATAATACTTACCTTTAGAGTCAGCATTTGGGAACAGCCTGTTCCATGGCACCTTATTTTTGTGTGGAAGAGAAAGCAAATAGTTTCTAGCTTTTAAATTTATTATACAATTCAGGTCTTCTTGTGATGGAGATCCAAGAATACCTATCAGATAAAATAATTAGTTGTTAATTATCAAGACCAAGGCAAGAGACAACATACATGGGACAGAATGAACTCTGGCTATTAACATCTCACCAGCTCCCAATGCTTACCTTTCTTAAACAGTTTTTACAAAAAGGTTCTTAACATTTTACATCATGGAAGGGTAAAGTTTACATCTACCACAGGGTAAAAAGAATGAGAACTTTTCTTGATTTTTTTTTTTTTCCTAAGTTAGAGTCTTACTCTGTTACCCAGTTGGAATGCTCACGACCACCCTAGCCAGTATCGACCTTCTGGACTCTGGCAATCCTTCTGACTCAATCTTCTAAGTAGCTGAAAATACAGACATGCGCTACTATGCCCGACTAATTTTTTATTTACTGTAGAGACAAGGTCTCATTAAGTTGCTCGGGCTGGTCTTGAACCTGTGAGCTCAGGCAATCCACTCGTCTTGGCCTCCCAAAGTGTTGGTTACAGGTTGAGCCACCGAGTCCGGCCAGAGCTTTTCTTAATTTAAGGAACTGACTTTGCCTTAAACCATGGGCAGGCAAGCTATGTAAATCTAGCCCTTGAAGGACTCCTTACCCAGAATGTGGTTCAGCTGGTCGAGATAATGTTTCCCTGGAAAGATGGGCCTGTTGGAGAGCATTTCTGCCAAGATGCAGCCTACAGACCAAATATCAATGGACTTGGTGTAGCCCTGCGGGAAAAGGGAGAGAAGGCTGAGAATGATATCTGATGTTACAGGACACGAGACCTTGTGTGATAGGCACATGGCTCATAGAAGTTTTAGTTTCTCCTTTTACTCTATAATTTAAAAATACAAGTAGACAGCATGGGAAAACAAAGTGACTGGTTTTTTAATGAAAGGCTAAACAACCAAGGTTACATAGTTTATTTCACTCTTCAAAGCTGACTCACTTATTAAATTAGAACTTCTGAAGTATACGCCAGTCCTTATTTCAAACAATTTGGGAAAAAGACTCAGAACTGTTATAAATTGAAGTTGGAAAAAGTTGATAAACCTTGATCTCTGAAGGGAAGGGGAGGCATGTGCTGGATCCATCATACTTTACCAATCCCTATTTTTAACATTCTCATCTTCTTTTTCGTTTTAGGCATATATTTTCTTTTAAAGGAATCTTGTTAAAGGTAATGGAAGGATCCTGTTTAAATCAAAACACTGCAAAAAAAGATGTTTCTCCAAGGAATGTAAGTTGAATTTTATGAAAAATGTTAGGTATAGTGACCCACAGAAAAAATGGGGAAACAGACAAAAAAGAAATTTCAAGTCAAATATTAAAATTTAGAAAAACAGAGTGAACTTGTTTTGAAAAAACAAAGAATCAGCGATCAGTTCTACAGTGATGATAAAATGGGACTGAATTTTAAAACAATTCTTCCTAAAACTTGTGTATTCCAAAACAACATTTGCTTTGAGCCAAAGCTAAATAAAGGGAAATACTGATAAGGGAAAAAAAATAAGTAGCTAAAAGGTATCCAGGGATCCTGAGAGGAATAGCTGTTCGAAGTCTGAGACAGGGAAAGTACAAGGTGAAACTGGAGCTTCTAGTGCCCAAGGCCAGTGGGGAAAATATCAAAAGTAGCTTCTATCTGCTGAATCTTGGACAATTTGAACATCAAAGTACACAATAGCAAAGATGGACTATAAACCACTGAATAAATAAATGGAGATAACCAGATGTGCCTTCTTTTTTTTATTATTATTATTTTTTAAGAGATGGGATATTGCAGGGCGCAGTGGCTCAGGCCTAAAACTCCAGCATTTTGGGAGGTCAAGGTGAGAGGACTGTCAGAGTCCATGGTTTCAAGACCAACCTAGGCAACTTGGTTAGACCTCATCTCTACAATAAATAAAAAAATTAGCCGGGTATGGTGGCATGTGTGGTGGCTGAGATGTAAGGATCACCTGAGCCCAGCAGGTTGAGGCTGCGGTGGCCTTGAGTGTGCCACTGCCTTTTAGCCTGAGTGACAGAGTGAGACTCCGAATCAAAAAAAAAAAAAAAAAAAAAGTGATATCGTGCTGGGGTTATAGGCGTGAGCCACTGCACTCTGCAAGATCTCATTTCTTAAAAAATAATTTAAAAAATAAGGCACATCTGGTTATCTCCATTTATTTATTCAGTGGTTTATAGTCCATCTTTATCATTGTGTACTTTGCCCAGGCTGGTCTTAAACTCCTGGCTTCAAATGATTCTTCCACCTCAGGCTCCAGAGCTGCTGGGGTTACAGGCATGGGCCAACCATACGCAGTTCCAGATGTGCCTTCTAATATAATGTACTGAGAAGAAGGAAAAAAAAAACATTGCTTCTGTGGTATTCATGCCAAAAATGCATGACACAAAACTTAAGGGCATTCTACAAAATAGTTCACCTGCACTCTTCAAAAATATCAAGGACAAGAAAGACTGAGAACTTACTCCAGATTAAAGGAGACCAAAGAAACACAACTATGCAATGAGTGACTATGGACCGGGGGAGAGAGGGTAGTTACAAAGGCTATTATTGGGATAATATTCACAACTTGAATATAAACTGTGCATTAGATATTGAACCAGTGTTAAGTTTCCTGATTTTGAAAAACGTTCTGTGGTCATGTTAGAGAATACACTTGTGCTCTAAGTCAGAGCTTTTTCTAATCTGGCACTATTAACATTCTGGACTGGGTAAGTCTCTGTTGTCAGGGCTGTTCTGTACATTGTAGAATGCTGAACAATCCCCACCCCTCACTGTGACAACCAAAAATGTCTCCAAACATTGCCACATATTCCCAAGGAACATTAGAACCACGGCTCTAAAGAAATACACACTGAAACGTTTAGATAAAGGGGCACATCTATAACTTACTCTCAAATGATTCAGCACACACACAAAAACAATATGATAAAGCAAATAGGGCAAAGGATAAAAAACTGGTGAGTGTGAATTGGGGTAAGAAGTATATAGGAATTCTATCCAGAGGTTCTCCAAGGGTGGTCCAGAGACTCCTATAGAAATCTGAGAGGTCACATTACTTTTATTATACTACTAAGATGTTTTTATATCTTCACTTATCCTCTCACAAGTATACAAGAGATTTTTCTAGAGGTTACGTGAAGACTGATGATTTGTCCATAAAATGTGACATCTGGAATATCTGCCTAACTCAGTAAACCAGTATTTTCCAAATGCTTGATGTTATAAAATCATGCATGGATATGAGTACAAGGTAGATCAATGGGTTTTTTTTTTTTTTTTGAGTTGGCGTCTCACTCAGTCGCCCAGACTGGAGTGCAGTGGCATGCTCCTGGCCACCGCAGCCTCAACCTGCTGGGCTCCGGCGATCCTTCCACCTCAGCCTTCCAAGTAGCTGGAACTACAGGTGCCCACTACCATACCCGGCTAATTTTTGATTTATTGCAGAGATGAGGTCTCGCCAAGTTGCCTGGGCGGGTCTTGAACTCACGGGGGTTCAGGCAATCCTCTCGCCTCGGCCTCCCAAAGTACTGGGATTACAGGCTGAGCCACCGAGCCCCGCCAGATCAACGGATTTTAATGAAACAGCACAAAAAGCTCATTAATGTTGCTTCAGATTCTATATTGCAACTAACCTTTAAAAAACTACCAATTGTTGAATTTTGGTGTAATATCAAAGAACAGTCACAAGTAGCTGAAAAGACTACTACAATTTCCCTTTTTCCAAATACATATCTGTGTGAAGACTTTTCATCTTAAACCAAAACATATTTGACAGACTGATACAGAACTAGATGAGAATTCACCTGTTATGCCAGACATTAAAGAGACTAGCAAAAATGGAAACAATGTGCGATGGCTCACACCATTACAGGAGGTGGGTGAATTGCTTGAGCCCAGGAGTTCATGACCAGCCTGGGCAACATAACAAAATCTCTACTCTATTAAAAAAAAAAAAAATCAGAAAATTAGCCAGGCATAGCGACACACATCTATATTCCCAGCTACCTGGGACTCTGAGGCAGAAAGTTCACTTGAGCCTAGAGGTTCAAGGTTACAATAAGCCATGATCACACCTTCAGCCTGTGTGACAGAGTGAGATCCTGTATCTAAAAAACAAGTTTTAAAAACAAATATCCATTAATTCTTTTTTTTTTTGAGTTGGAGTCTTACTCTGTTGCCCAGGCTGGAGTGCAGTAGCTCACTCATGGTCACCCCAGTGTTGAACTCCTGGGCTCTGGTGATCCTTCCGCCTCTGTCTTCCAAGTAGTGGGAACTACAGGCATGCGCTACCACACCCGGCTAATTTTTGATTTATTGTAGGGACGCGGTCTTGCCAAGTTGCCCGGGCTGGTCTCGAACCCACAGGCTTAGGCAATCCACTTGCCTCGGCCTCCCAAAGTGCTGGGATTACAGGCTGAGCCACCGAGTCCGACCTAATTTTTAAGAGAGTTAAAATGATTTTGAGGCAAGAGGGGTTGAGAATGGCTACCTTATACTTTCCTCGAAACTTTTCTGAAAGCTGAAATTCTATCCAAATAAAATGTTACAAATATGTACATGCAGTGTTTCAGCTTGCCAAAACCGAAACAATATGCGTTAAAAAATAATAATAACGGGCTGGGCGTGGTGGCTCAAGTCTGTAATTCCAGCACTTTGGGAGGCAGAGATGAGGGGAATGCCTGAGCCCACGGGTTCGAGAACAGTCTGGGCAACTTGGTGAGACCTCATCTCTACAATAAATCAACAAATCAACCGGGCATGGTAGTGCGCACCTGTAGTTCTCACTACTTGGAAGGCTGAGGCAGAAGGATTGACAGAGTCCAGCAGGTGACGCTGGGGTGGCCGTGAGCGTGTCACTGCAGAGACTCTGACTCAAAAATAAATAAATAAATAAATAAACAAACAAATAAATAAAAACTTAAAAAACCCAATCAGTCAATAATAGTGTTCTAAAAACAAAGGTGAGAGGTGGTGGTTCGCACCTGTAATTTCGGCACTTGGGAGGCTGAGGTAGAAGGATGGCTTGAGGTCAGGAGTTCCAGTTAACCAGACACGGTGGCATGTGCCTATAGTCCTAGCTACTTAGGAAGTTGAGACAGGAGGATCACTGGAGCCCAGGAGATCGAGGTTGCAGTGAGCTATGAACACACTACTGCACTCCAGTCTGGGTGACAGAGTGAGACCCTGTCTCTTAAAAAACCTACCACCAAAAAGGTGAGAGACAGAGGAAGAGAAAGGGCAAAAGAAAAATTCTTCATTGAAGAAGGCTAGCTAATAAATGTAAAAGGAAGAAAAAATTTAGAAAATTACCATTTTACAACCCACAATAACTGGTATTGTAAGGGTCATCCAAGGATCCAAGGATGCCAAACAATGGGGCTGCTGAGAAACAGGAGGATTCATATAAGTATTTGTTCCATAAATGTGTGACCTACACCTGATCAGGAGGAGTCAGTCTGAAGAATCCAGAATATGAACCATTCTGTGAAATAACTGATCTGTAGTCTGTATTCAATGTCTTAAGGAAGAGAGAAATGGCAGTAGGTTCACTCTGGACTGAGAATAATGGATGAAACTTGATTAGATTATGCACTGAAAACAGAGAAAAAAGAGCTATCAAGACTTTTTTTGGGGTGGCAACTGGGATATCACTGAATTAATGCTGATCTTAGGTATGCTAAGGGTACCATTGGCTGTAGTGATGAACACCCTCCTTTTTGGAAGGATTAGTATACCCCAAAGGATCTAGGAGTAAAATGGTTTATAAGTGAAGTGTCACATGGTTGGGCAAAAGAGAAAGGAGAAGAAAGAAGAGATGAGAAAAAAAGGAAATAAGAAGAAAGGGAGGGAGGAGTAAGAAATATGGCAAGATGATAACAGCTGGGTAACCAAGGTAAGGAGTGTTCACTGTACTCTTAATTTTCCCATGGGCTTCAGAATTTTTAAATTAATTTAAAAAATGAATAAACTGCTAGAATATTCTCAGGCTATAGCTGTTGCAAATAAAAAGGAATTTATACTCAGTTTTCACTAGAGTAACTCTGCAAGTAGAGAGGAATGCTGGGCATCTTGAAGAACACCCTCTCTGGCTACTAGTCCCTGGAGGGGGACTGACTGAAAAGTAAAGACAATAGGGGTATCTCAAGTTGGAATAGAGACTGCAAGACCAAGAAGCCACACAAGGACTAAAGACATGCCAACAGCTCCCCTTACAAGTGACACTTCACACTCACATGTATGAAATGGCTGTCATGTGGCTGGTCAGAGAAAGGACCAATAATATCTGTTGCATGAGATTATTTGTAATAAAGAATTGTAAGAGAATCAACACAGCATTTTCCTCCTTGAACATCTGTTACACCAAATCTTTCTTTGTCATGGAATTTATTATTACTTTTATTTTTAATTTTGAGTTGGAATCTCCGTCACCCAGGCTGGAGTGCAGTGGATGCTCACAGCCATCTCAATGTCGACCTGCTGGGCTCTGGTGATCTTTCAGCCTCAGCCTTCCAAGTAGCCAGAACTACAGGCATGCACTACCAAGCCCAGTTAATTTTTGATTTATTGTAGAGATGAGGTCTCACCAAGTTACATGGGCTGGACTCGAACCTGCGGACTCAAGCAATCCACTCACCTCGGCCTTCCAAAGTGCTGGGATTATAGGCTGACCACCAAGCCTGGCCGGAATTTATTTTAATAGGCTCTTACTTGTATAACTAAATGAAACAAATGTAAGAGATCAAGAAAAACTAAGTAAATGCTTTAAACAAATTTCATTTCCTTACAGAAGCAATCTGATAGCTTATCTGTACATATAAAGGATAGAGGAAGAGAAAGACGCCTATGAGCTCATTAGACCTGTTACTTTCATTTCCATTAAGCCTCTCAGTACTATTTCTGGTTCCTGGGCCCTAGATACGAGATCCAATGTCTATTTTTATTGCTTTTCTTCATGTATCTTTACATTCTGCCAGATAGAACTGTGTTTAAGAATGTCGTAATCTTGAGATACTAGATATAGGTAGTAAGTATGTCAGGCTCACTTAACTGCCCAATTTTCACACTTTATTCATCTACTATTTGCAAATTACATAGTAAAAATACTGACTCTCAATCTCCATAGCAGCCCTCAATTTTTGCCTCCTGACTCATAAACCTAGCAAAGATGTCATACTTCATTTTTCCTTGTTTTTTCAAATGTATTCAACCATTTCCTATGACCAAGACACAGATCCCGCTAGCAGAGTTTGAATGTGACCTGGATGTGCCTCTCCACAAACACTCAGAGATGCAGAGGAAGACATTTCATTTGGAAGCAAGACTACCATTACAGTTTCAAAAAAATTTACATATCCTTTTCTTTCCACACCTATGTTTTCTTCAAGTACAATAGACTACCATAATTCTGCTGAAGAGATTCTTCATCATCTGATAAACCTGACCTTTACCAAACAGCTCTGGTCCATGTTCATGGGAATACACACTTTACTGGGTAACCTCTAATACAAGCTCAGCCTGCATCCATCAGTGGCAGCTGTAGGTCTGAAAGTAGCCACAGGCAGGACTTCGAGAGAGCTGACCAAGAGGTAAGACAAAGACCAATTACAGTAACAGTTAACTAGAGAGGCACACCTTCCAGTTCTACAATTGTCAACATTACTCCAGCTGAGGTGGAGAGGCAAGCCCCAGAGCAAGAGCCCAGAAATTCAGTGATGAACAGGGAGACAAAGACAGCATCTTGGTTCGGGGCAGACATGGGCTGGCCACAAAGGCCAAGCCCCAACCTAAATGGAAACAGAGGCTGGAGAGGAAAGCTTACTGTAGCACATTTAGAAAGTTCTCTGACTTCCCAGTTTTCTATTTACGCAAATTTGGTCCTTACCTTAGAATTCAACATAATTTCTGGAGCCCTGTACCAACGTGTGGCTACATATTCTGTCAGGAACCCTGTGTGATCATGGTCTGGATCTGCAACACGAGCCAGGCCAAAATCGCAGATCTAAGAGAGAAAAAAACAAGGTTCCTTCTTAGAAATTATAACCAATTTGTTATCAAAACACAACAAAGATTAAAAAAGACAATGTAATAATAATAAGCAGCAGTAGAAGATGAAGAAGAGAAGAAATAGGTGCTACCATTACTATGTGACAGACATTTTGCTGGGAATTCTACAAACTCACTATTTAATCCTCCCAACAACATGAAAGACAGCAATGACAATCCACATGTCAGAGACTAGGTCACAGGGTGAAGGAGTCTTTAACAATTTAAGAGGCATCCCCATGTTTCATTATCTGCTTAGCACAAAGCAATCTCACTTAGGTGACATGACAAAAACAATTACGGGTAAAGTCACCAAAACCACTCAGGGCCCTTTTCTCAGGCCTGTCCTGCTAGAACTCTTGGAATTGCTGTGCGGATCCCCACTGGTCTTATATTTCTGACTCCACTTCCTCTAGTCTTTTATTTTGTCCAAAAATATAAAGATTCTTCCCATTTTCCTCTCTTCCAGGTAGTCATATCCACTCCCAAAGCCTTTTTTTTGAGTTGGAGTCTCACTCTGATGCCCAGACTGGAGTGCAGTGGCCGCTCCCGGCCACCGCAGCCTCCACCTGCTGCGCTCTGGCGATCCTTCCACCTCAGTCTTCCAAGTAGCCGGAATTACAGGCGTGCGCTACCACAGCCGGCTGATTTTTTGATTTATTGTAGAGATGAGGTCTCGCTGCCCAGGCGGGTCTCGAACCCGCAGGTTCAGGCAATCCACTCACCTCAGCCTCCCAAAGGCGCGGGATTACAGGCTGAGCCACCAAGCCCGGCTCCAAAGCCTTTTAAAACAAGTTTCCTATGTAGTAAGTCCCCTACATACGAACCTACAAGTTGCAAACTTTCTTTTTTTTTTTTTTGAGATGCCCAGACTAGAGTGCAGTGGCTGCTCCCAGCCACTGCAGCCTTGACCCACTGGGCTCCGGCAACCCTTCTGCCTCAGCCTTCCAAGTAGCTGGAACTACAGGCACGTGCTACAACACTCGGCTAATTTTTTGATTTATTGTAGAGATGAGGTCTCACCAAGTTGCCCAGGCAGGTCTTGAACCTGCGGGATCAGGCAATTCACTCACCTCAGCCTCCCAAGGGGCGGGATTACAGGCTGAGCCACCGAGCCCGGCCAAGTTGCAAACTTTCAAAGATGCAAATATGCAATAGCTTGTCCAATCACGTAAAGTTAGTTCACACATCTGGTTTATATATACTATCACATGTATGCATCCTTTACAAGTGGTTGTGCTTTTGTGTGCTGTACTGTATAGTACAGTACAGTAGTACAGTATATATTAGCTGGGTACCAGGCTACCTTTGTAGGACTTAGGAACAAATCTGACTTACAAATGTGCTCTCTGAACAGAACTCACTCTTATGTAAGGGACTTACTATATTGAAAATGTACCACTTTTTTTTTTAATACCTAGCTTCTCATTTTCTGTGGACTCACAAAAGTATCTGCTGGCTTTGCATCCTCTGGCCCTCCAATATTTTGGTGCTACCTGAGGCCACGAATTTTATCAGGATTCAACATATATAAAATGTAACTATACTGTATTTAGTCCCATAAACCTGCAGGATATTTTAAATCTTTGGCTCCTTGAGAACTAAAGAGAGAGGCATGTTAACAAAAATAGGCAAGAGTACAGAAGGTAGCTTGGAAAACGGAGACTAGTCTGGAGGTCTATTGCATTCAGTCAGCTAAGAAATGATAAGGGCCTGAATTCAGGTCATACAAGCGAGGACAAGGAAGAAGGGACATGTCTAAGAGATCTTTATAAGACTTGACATCTATCTGGCTACCAATCCCTACTGAGATATTCGAGTACCTTAATAATTCAGAATGATCCCATCCCTTTCACCAAAATCTTCCTGTCCTTCCCCACCTCATAGGCTGGCATCAACAGGCCACAGCTTTGATCCCATAGGCCCTACCACTTACTTGAGCTGTAATATATGAGAAAAGTTGCACATTCGTGTTGTGTAATTTCCATCTTCTGACACACCATCATTGCATTATCAAAAGGAGCCAAGAGCAAGTTGTTTCCACAGTGATTTCCCCCACAGGTCATTTTTCATGTGGATTCTCAGAGGGTGCTGTGATGAGGGAATTCTGCCCTTCTGCTCATCTCTGACCATTAACTCTAGCCAATGTGCCCCCTTGGTCTGTATAACCTCCTACTGGTCTCTCCTTTCAAAGCTGGTCTGGCTTCCTAGAACACAGAGACAGTCCCAGGCCTCTCTCAGAGGATCTGGTTGAGGTATGGTTGTAATCTTTTTTTTTTTTTTTTAGTTGTAGTCTTAGGTTGGAGTGTGGTAGCACAATCATGGATCACTGTAGCTTTGACCTCCTGCGCTCAGGTGATCCTTCTGCCTCAGCCTCCTGAGTAGCTGGGACAACTGGCGTGTACCGCCAGCTGTTTTTTGTTTTTGTAGAGATGAGGTCTCGCTAGATTGCTCAGGATGGTCTCAAACTCCTGGGCTCAAGCAATCCTCTTGTCTAGGCTTGAGTGGGATCACAGTGAAGTTCTAACTTCTGCTTGACCAATCTTAAGGCTTTCTGGTGTACCTGTATCTTATTTGCTTCTTCAGAGACTTTTCTACCAATTCCTGTGACGCAAACTGTAGGAAGAGTTCCCCGTACTCATGTCCAGGAGGTCTAGCAACATGATCCTGCCTGGCATGTTTCCAACCATAGAAGTAGTAACAATTGCTTTCTTTTTAGGTCTGAAGGGAGTGCTTTGAGCCGTGCAGAGCTATCAGCTACCATGCTGAACTGTCACCAATCCACTCTGATTCTGTGTAGGTTGAATGTGTCAATGTATTCACAACATGCAGTGTCTCTTTTTCAGGGCGACACTTCATCTTATGATTCAAGTTTAGCCAAAACTCACCATTTTGCCTTCTATAGTGTAAACGGACACCTGAAGCTATATTCTGTATCATACAATCAGCAGAAACACTGTACCTTCTCCGCAGAGCAAAACTGGGGGCCAGCCCCAGAATGTGAACACAAATCCTTCAGTGTCTGCTGTGCCTGGTGTTGCACAAACTGGATGGGTCTAGACTCGATGCACAGCTTTCCATGGGTTAGTTAAATTGTAAAACAAATCCCAGATAGATATTAAAAAACCAGAGTGTAAGAAACTCACAAATCAATGATGCCAATATCTGCACATTCCTCCAGGAGTGTGGACAAAAAACATGGAAGTTTTATTTTAGAGGGTTTGATCAGATTTTTAAATATTATATAAAGACAGGGGTAAGTGCAGTGATTAACTTTAAACACAGTTGCTGCAGACTGTATTTTCTAAAGAGGGCCATACCAACCTCCACGTTCATCTTACAAACTCTGGTTGAACTTGTTTCAGGAGGTGGGGTCTATCTTCCATCTTCTTGACTCTGAATGAACCTCTGAAACTGCCTGAGTCAACAGAAAACAGTGTATGTGTAGCTTTTGCCCAGCTCTCTACTGGGATACTTGAATTCTCTACCCATATTGTGAGGAAGTCCAGGTCATAACACAGGCTACACAGGAGCACTAGTCTACAGCTAGCATCAATTGCTGGGCATGTGAGTGATTATTCCAGCCCCTGCCTTCAAGTGTTCTATCTAAGGTCCAAACACCAGAGAGAGAGACCAGCTGTCCTAGCTGCACACTGACTGAATTCCTGACCCACAGAAACTGTGAGGTAATACACAATTATTGTTTGCTTTAGGTCACTATGGTTTCAGGTCACTTGGTATAGAGCAAGAGAAAACTAACACAGTGGTCCTGAGCAGAATGATTGTGATAGGACCAGCATTTTCTAAGGAAGATTGAGGTGAAATAACACTGACATACTGAAGGCAAGTTAGCCATAAAAGACCGGGGAAAGCCAGAACAAAGCTCTAGAGAAAGAATCAGAGGGGCATGTCTATGGGGTGGAGAGGGGGTACTGTGCTGGAACCTCCCAAAATACTGTTGAATTGGCTGTTTCTTTTATATCTCAAGTGTCACTGACTTAGTTTGGACTCAATTTAGTCTGCCTAAACTTAGGTAAAAGCTAGTATCCTTGCTAAAATCAAATTCATCCTCTAAATTCCTATTGCAGAGATGAGGTCTCGCCAAGTTGCCCAGGCGGGTCTCGAACCCATTGGCTCAGGCAATCCACTCACCTCAGCCTCCCAAAGCGCGGGATTATAGACTGAACCACTG
The DNA here is from genome assembly GCF_000164805.1 of Carlito syrichta. Classification (NCBI taxonomy): domain Eukaryota; kingdom Metazoa; phylum Chordata; class Mammalia; order Primates; family Tarsiidae; genus Carlito; species Carlito syrichta. Next base: position 149,645 of record NW_007250675.1, read on the forward strand.
AACCCAGATCCTACCTGTTATTTCTAAAATATAAGTAATCAATCTGGCTCAAAAATCTGTTAACCAATCCCTTCTGCCTATTGAATGAAAATCAAATTCTTTAAGCATGAGTACTTTCAAACTGCTACCAAACTGCCTTCCAGATCTGGTACCTCTTACCAACACCTCTGTCCCCACATCTAAGCCTATTTACTCCAGACCTACAACCTGGTCCCTGATTGTACAATACAATTTCAATCATGTGCCTCTTTCCACACTATTCTCATGCCCTGAATACCCAACTGAAAAGTTTCCTCTGCTGAGAAATTTCCCAGGAATCAACACTACCCCCAAGAATTAACTGCTCACTTTTCTAAACTCCGATATCATAATACTCTGTTAGACTTTTTTTTTTTTGAGTTGGAGTCTCACTTTGTCACCCAGACTGGAGTGCAGTGGCTGCTCCCGGCCACCGCAGCCTCGACTTGCTGGGCTCTGGTGATCCTTCCGCTTCAGCCTTCCAAGTAGCTGAAACTACAGGTATGCGCTACCATGTCTGGCTAATTTTTTTGATTTATTGTAGAGATGAGGTCTTGCCAAGTTACCCAGGCGGGTCTCGAACCCGGGGGCTCAGGCAATACACTCACCTCAGCCTCCCAAAGTGCGGGATTATAGGCTGAGCTACCGAGCCTGGCTTGTTAGACTTTTTAAAAGTACACAACCGCAATGATAATTGTAAATTTATCTGTCTCCCTTAGCTAGACTCTAAGTCCTGAAAAAAAGGCTATATGTGACTTACTTTTAAATTCCTAAGTGTTCTATACATGGTGCGCAACCAACATTTAGTGAATAAATGCTTTATTTTAAACATTTATAGAAAGACAACTGAGGTGGATTCATTAGCAGAGACCTTAGTAATAACCATTTTTCACAACATCTGAATTACTGATAATCTTTCTGCAAATAAAAATCAGGGTATAAAGTACCAGGGTTAAGATCCCACATTAAGCCGGGCTCAGTGGCTCAGCCTGTAATCCCGCGCCTTGGGAGGCTGAGGTGAGTAGATTGCCTAGGATGATATTAAACAGATCAGTTTCCCCAGGGGGTTGCGAAATGATGACTTTCCTAGTTTTAGTATTCCTTTTGCATTTATTAGCTGGCATTCTTTTTATTTTTCATTACTATCATTATTTTTGAGTCATTCCATCACCCAGGTTAGAGTGCAGTGGCACGCTCACAGACGCCCCAATGTTGACCTGCTGGGCTCAAGCAATTCTTCCGCCTCAGCTCTCCAAGTAGCTGAAACTACAGGCACGCACCACCATGCCCAGCTAATTTTTTTATTTATTGTAGAGACGAGGTCTTGTCAAGTTGCTCAGGCTGGTCTTGAACCCATGGGCTCAGGCAATCCTCTCACCTCGGCCTCCCAAAGTGCTGGGATTACAGGCTTGAGCCACCATGCCTAGACTATTGTTTTTACTTTTTGTGAGTTGAAATCTCACTCTGTTGCCCAGGAAGTACAGTGGCACAGTTATGGCTACTGCAGCCTCGACCCGCTGGGCTCAGTCAATCCTTCTGCCTCAGCCTTCCAAGCAGCTGGAACTAAAGGCGTACGCCACCACGCATGGCTAATTTTTTTATGTATTGTAGAGACGAGGTCTCAAGTTGGTCTCGAATCCCTGGGCTCAGGCAATTCTCTTGCCTCAGCCTCTCAAAGTGCTGGGATTACAGGCGTGAGCACCACATCTGGCCACTGGCATCCTTTTTAAAGAAGGGCTGTAGTTCATCAATTGGGACTATTTGTTTTACCCTGATGCATAGATCCTAGTGGATTTCCTACTGAAAAGACAGGAAAAATGTTTAATCCTTTCCTTTTAGTTGCCAATTTTCATAATGAGTTGGTATAACAGGGACTGTGTTTTATCATTTGTATCCCTCCCATCTAGTACAAGGCATAGAATTAATAGATTCTCAGAAATTATTGGTTACAATTTAAAAAATAAAGAGGGGAATATGGGGTTTAGATTTTTTAAAGATTCTATAACTCTATTCATTGGTCATCAATGAAAAGCTCTATGATTTCTTTAAGTTCGTAACACTATAATACCGAAGATTAACCAAATTTACATGGTATTAACCAATACACTGGCTACAAAATAAAAAAGCAGTAGTACCCAGTACAGTGCCATCAAAAAGAAGATAGATAACTAGGATATGGTACATGAAATTATAACATGACCTACAAACTTTAGCACCCCTACGTGACTACCTTTTGAGCTACGTAAATTCAAATTTAAAAAAAGAAAGCAAGCCCCAAGGACACGTTTCATCTGGTATCTTCCAGAGTCTTCCTTCACAGGCATAGTCAGAACTATCACACGCTGTGATCCTATTGGAATTTCTGTGAGGTCAGTCTAGTAAACAACAATGGAACAGATTGGTATAGACCACATCCCCCTAGCAGTTCAACTAAATATATACTAGCAGAACCTCCAAATAGGTCAGTAGTCCTTGTATGTTACTGTGTTCCTGAGAAATAAAGAGAAAATCTAAAGAGAGGGTCCCAGAAGGGTCCTGAGAGGTCAATGTCTACTGCATTTTAAGGCTTCAGATAATAAATACAAAACATGTGTATGAGAACTAAAAAGCAATCTTATTTCTGTTGGCCTTGACTGGTGCCAGGGCCAAAAGCTAAAGGTCCAAGACACTGAGAACAGTCAATGTCATGAGGGCTCAAGAGTAAGAACCACTTTGTAACGTAGAAGAAAACAGAAAAAGGAAGAAATGAAAAATTTGCCTGCTTGAAAATTCAAAAGGACCTAAATAACATGAGGTCAGTAAGACCACAGGTTTCAAGCCTCCTTGGCAAAGGAGGTAATGGGCATCAGAGTCACTACAAGGTGCTGAGGATGACATGGGTGTGTAGTAAGATCCCAGAGCTCCAGTGAATATGACACTTCTCCTCATGTGGTACTCTCTCAACCACCCTATATATACACACTGAAATATAACTGTCTCCTGCCCTGCTCAGACATGCTCTTCCTGACAAATCAGTGACTTCGCTGACACACCACACTCAGCTTTGAAATGAGATTCTCTCCTTTCACATTTATACTCATGTGAATGATGCATATTGTTGTACATTTCATTTTTTTGAGACAGGGACTTGCTCTGTCACTCAGGTGTTGTACATTTTAAAAACGTGAGTGAATTGTTCTCCTCTATCTAAAATACCCTGCTGTGTTTCTGATTCTGTATGTTAACTTGGGTTTTGAAAACAATGCCTGGATTATGTCAGGGCCAACAACTGATATATACCAGTGTATTGTGTGAATTTTGATGAGTGGGCGAATAAAATGGCCCTAGGTAAAGATAAGTCCATAAACAGAGAAGAGATAGCAGAGAGAGTAGTCTGGTTCTGTTTGTTTTATTCTTAAGGATGAATACTTTCAAGCAAATATAAGCTAACTCTTCCCCAAAATATTCTATACTTAAAATACTGGGAGTATCTCTCCAAAACCAAACATAAGCAATTTGCCACAACAGCATTTGATGAAAACCAAATGAAAAAAAAAAAGCATGAGTACACATAAAAATATTCACTGTAATTTTTCAAGAAAATCACTAAAAGTCAAATAAGTAATGTGGACATACTTAAAGGTCACTTCATTCCTTTTGTGCCTACTTGGTTTTCAATTGCACAGATCAGGGGAAAGGAGCTTATTCCACTCAAAGTGGAAAGTATGTGAATACCAGAAGGATTCTAAGAGGTGACAGAGTCCAATCCACACATATCTGCTAGAGGAAGCTGTCCTCCACTACATCTCAATGGATGTTGGCCACCGGTTTCAAACATTCAGTGACCATGCATAAACTGACCACCTCAAGACAAAACCCATTGCCCTTTACTGAACATTTCTAAGCAACCTCTCCAGCTTAGTGTCAATGACTTCCTATTACTTACCCAATGCTGCAGACACAGAGAGGAACTCAAGGTTCTGTATAGTAGTCCTTACTTCTTTTATTTCTGTTGTTCCCTCTGCCTGATACCTGATGCCCGATACAGCTGCTTGCCTTCTCCAAAAAAGCCCCTCCTCAGAGGGCAAGCAGAGATATTACCTTCTTCCTGCCCCTTCTCTCTAGTACAACCCCAGTCAGAACTAGCCTACCTCTCTCCTCACTTGTACACCACTCTTTCCACTATCTCAGTTATAGCACATACCATCACAATCATCTTCCTGTTTACCAGATTTCTGACTATCAATTTTCAGATTTCAGGGGCAGACACTCCTTTGTCTGGTATACTTTATAAGGCTTCTCACAGGAATAGCAGTTGAACTAAAATCAATAAATGTACTTGTTAAATGGCTTTATTGAGATATAATTCACATACCATACAGTTCACTAATTTAAAGCATATAGTTCAATGGTTTTTAGTATTACAATCACAGGATTATACAACCATTACCACCATACAATTTGAGATTATTTGTATGACCTCAAAAAGTAACTCCAGACTGACTTAGCACTCCTTCCTCAATCCTCCCCCAACCCTACCAGCTCTGGACAACCACTCATCTACTTTCTATCTCTATGGATTTGCCTATTCTGGACACTTAATATAAATGGAATCATGCAATATGTGGTCTTTTGTGACTGGTTTCTTTCATCTACATGTTTGCAATATTCATTCACATTGTACCACTATCAGTACTCTTTTCTATTCTGCTGTGTGGATCTACCACATTTTAATTATCTATCAGCTGGATGTTTGGATTGTTTCTACTTTTTGGATATAATAAATTGCTATAAACATTCATATATAAGTTTTTGCGTAGATGCATGTTTTCATTTCACTTAGGTATATATACCTAGGAGTGAAATCCTTAGTGACTCTTATATGCTTTTTGATTTTAGTCATCCTAGTGGGTGTGAAGTGGTATCTCACTGTGATGTTGACTTGCATTTTCCTGACTAATGACATCAAGCATATTGAGTGTTTATTGACCATTTATATATCTTCTCAGCTCCTTTGCTCATTTTTAAATTGGGCTATTTATCTTTTCACTTTTGAGCTATAAAAGTTCTTCATATATGCTAGTAATAAGTCCCTCATCAGGTATGATTTACAAATATTTGCTCTCATGCTGTAGGATGCCTTTTTATCTTCTTGACAGTTTACTTTGTAGCGTGGTTTCTAATCTTCATAGAATCCACTTTTTTTTGTTGCTTGTGCAAGCGTTTTAGTGTCATGTCTAAGAGGCTTTGCTTAACAAAAAAATCAAAGACTTACTCCTATGTTTCCTAAGAGTATTAAAGATTTAGTTCTTGAGTTCTGTGATTCATTTTGAGTGAATTTTCTCATTCTTTTACATGTGGCCATTCAGTTGTCCCAGCATCATTTGTTGAAAAGACTATTATTCTTTCCCCAAGAGAATGGTCTTGGCATCCTTGCCTCTAAAAAAAAACCCCCGCCAAAAAAAACCAACATCAGTTGACCATAGATGTACTGGTTTATTTACTGACTCTTAATTCTATTCCACTGACATATATGTTTATCCTTAGGACAGTAGAACACTGTCTTGATTACTGTAATTTTTTGTTTTGAAATCAGGAAGTGTGCGCCTTCCAGCTTTGTTTTTTCATAAGACTGTTTTGACTATTCTGGGTCTCTTGAATTTCTGTATAAATTTCATGATCAGTCTATCAATTTCTGGGGGAAAAAAAGGGCTGGGGCTTTGATAGGAGTTGTATTGAATTTGTAGATCAATCTGGGGAATACTGCCATCTTAATATTAAGGCTTACAATCCATGAACATGAAATGTTTTTCCATTTATTTAGGTATTCTGGAATTCTTGTGCATTTTTGTTAGACTGAATCCACCTAACTGCTACCTTCATCACATCTAAGACAACCAGAGATGTCCCTCTTATTTAGCCCTGCCACCTATTAAAATAGAACTATATAAATGCTGTACATCTTCAGAACTCTGAAGCCTGCAAAAGAAAGACCTTAGGCTTTCCTATTTATTTAGAATGCCTTGTTAGGTATTAAAGTCAATGAGGTTAAGTTTTCTGATGATTTTTTTTTTTGAGTTGGAGTCTCACTCCGTCACCCAGAGGCATGCTCAGTCACCCCAGCATTGATCTGTTGGGATCTGGGGATCCTTCTGTCTCAGCCTTCCAAGTAGCCAGAACTATGGGCACACACTACCATGCCTAGCTAATTTTTTGATTTATTTTAGAGACAAGGTCTCACCATGCTGCCCAGGCTGGTCTCGAACCTGTGGGCTCAGGCAATCCTCTCGCCTTGGTCTCCCGAAGTGCTGGGATTACAGGCTTGAATCACTGAGCCCAGCCTTCTGCTGATTTCTAAGTGTCTCTTATATACAATTTACTGATGAAAAAAGGTCACCAATGAGACAGATGATTTTAAAACTTACACATAATGTATGTAATTCTATTTACCTATATAACGTATAAAAGTCCACATGTATGTAAGAGCATAAAAAAAAACTCTGGAGAAAATACATCAATTTGTTATAATAGTTAATTTTCTCTGGGACGAGGAAGAATAGAACCAGCACTCTTTACTAACATTTTTGCCATAAAGATATTTTTGTGTATTTCTGGTATAATTTTAAATATGAATAATAAATATAATGAAGCCTCAGTAAAAGTTTTTTTTCAATATATATCACTCTTAAGAGTAAATAATCTGGCTGACCTTGAGATCACAGGTTGTATTGAGCAGCAGGTTGGAAGGCTTGAGGTCACGGTGCAGAACATTAGCTGAATGAATATATTTTAAACCTCTGAGGATCTGGTAAAGAAAATAGCAGATATGGTCATTGCTGAGGTGTTGCGTCTTCAAGAGCTTGTAAAGATCTGTTTCCATGAGGTCCTGTACTATATATCTGTTTGGATAGGTTAAGGTAAAATACTATTAGCTGGTCACACTTAGCAAAGCACTAAAAATAAAAAGCACCCTCTCTTGATCCTCTTCCCAAACAGTCCATTATTACATCATGAGGCCCTTAAAGGAAAGGAGACACTGATGTTGCATACCTTTATGGAAGAAATATGAAGTAGTTAACTTCTTTTAGGTTGAGACAGTAGATATTATAGCTGCCTAGCTTGGCTTGTTATGGGCCTAGACTGAGACCCAAAATAGACCGTTATGGAAATACTGGCCATTCATGAAGTTCCAACCTCGTTATTCTTTAAGTTGTCCACCATCAACAAACCCCCTCCAAGTCTTGTTGGAAAATGGGGAGGGCCAGCAAGTATCACATCTCTCCTCTCTTCGGCCCAGCAACAATTTGAAATGTCACTATTATTTTTCCTTGTTGCTACTCCCTCCTCTTCTCAAAAACCAACCATAAAACATCTGGAAATACAGTTCTAAAAAACATTGCTAAGCCGGGCTTGGTGGCTCAGCCTGTAATTCCGCGCCTTTGGGAGGCTGAGGTGAGCGGGTTGCCTGATCCCGCGGGTTCGAGACCCGCCTGGGCAGGCGAGACCTCATCTCTACAATAAATCAAAAAATTAGCTGGGCATGGTAGCGCGCGCCTGTAGTTCCAGCTATGGAAGGCTGAGGCGGAAGGATCACCAGAGCCCAGCAGGCGAGGCTGCGGTGGCCGGGAGCGGCCACTGCACTCCAGTCTGGGCGACAGAGTGAGACTCCAACTCAAAAACAAACAAACAAACAAACAAACTGCTATTGCTAAATTCAACCCTAGCTCTATTTTCTTGATGTTTTAATTAATGATAAGATCCTAAATAAATAAGACTCTGGGGAACTCATGCTAACGAGGAGTCTGTGCTAGTTTTGCCTCTCTTGCTTTCTTGTCTGGCCATGTATCTCATCATCTAAAACTCTGGCTTTGGTTATCTTCCTTCCTTCCTTGTTTTAGAGTTGTGGGGTACAAGTGAGGATTTGCTACATAAGTAGGCTGCATGCAGGTGAAGTTTGGAGTTGTAGCTGGCCCTCAGTCCCCCTGGTAGTGGACCAGGTTCCCACTGTGTCATGTGTTCCCCTCCCTCAACTACTTACTTACTTTTTTTTTTTTTAGATTAGAAAATATAGTCTATTTAGAAAGTAAATTAGAGAGAGAAAAAAAGAAGAGATTCACCTCCCCAAGGTAGGGGAGGGGAGCCAAAGCTAAAGAAAACATGGCCTGGTCATAGCTCAGCAGGGCAATGGCCTGGCAATAGCCTAGCAATGACGACTGGCTGCTCAAGGTTGAATGCTTTTAACCCTTCCCTTTGATGGGAGAAGGTCATTGAGGTGACTGGATGGTGGTGTACTCCATGTCATCACGGAGGGGCAGGTAAGTGCAGGTACTGACATCAGGTGATGGACAGCAGGCATAAGGGTGGGTCAGTCACATGATTGCTGCCATGATGGTGGGGTCTGCCAGGTCTTTGATGGGCAGTTGGAGTTTTGTTGTAAAATTACTACTGCCAATTGGGGTGCCTCTTTGGCACTCTGGTTCTTCAGCCCTCCATGTTGGCACCCTGTTGCTTTTCTAATGTCTTGGCAGTGAAGATATAGTTTCATATCGGATAAGGATGAGGCCACAGGGAAATGTCTGTTGGATGTAGCTCATCGTGGGTGATAAGATTAAGAGTGAGTAGCAGAGAAAAGATAGCCAAGTACCTTATCTCTCTCCACAGAGAGACTAGGGTTGGAAAAGAGAAGAGTGAGAGACAGAACAGCAAATCTTGGTAGGAAAGAAGAATGAGAGAGAGCGAGAGAGCAGCAGATCTTGGTGGGTCCTCCAAAAATGTTGGGTCACATCTCAGTGGAACCTCCAAAAATGTTCGGGCACACTCCCAGCAGGGCCTCCAAAATGTTAGGTCAGGGGTGTGGGTGTCTGGTATGTGATCCAATGCCACACGAAAGTTGTAAAGAATTGCACAGAAGTTAGGTTAGAAAACATAGTTTAATATATAGAAAGTAAATTGTGGGGGAGGGGAAGGAATTCACCTTCACAAGGGAGGGGAGAGGGCCAAAGCTTAAGAAAACATGGCCTGGTCATAGCTCAAAGAGCACATGGCTACAGTATAGCTTAGCAAGGCAATGGCCAACTACTTATTTTCTTAAAGAAATTATAAGAGATTTTAGTTTCACCATGATATTATTTCATTAGCATTTATTGCACTTCTTTTATTCATTTCTATGTAAATACTATTCTCTGTCTCCAGATTCATGAGAGATGAGAAGCAGCATGGGATTCAAAGGAACTTGATTTAAAACTGTTATCTGAGATAGGCTTTTCTTTTTTTTTTTTTTGAGTTGAAGTCTCACTCTGTCGCCCAGGCTGGAGTGCAGTGGCACGCTCATGGACACCCCAGCATCAACCTGCTAGGTTCTGGTGATCTTTTCACCTCAGCCTTCCAAGTAGCTGGAACAACAGGTGCGTGATACCACGCCTGGCTATTTTTTTGATTTATTGTAGAGATGAGGTCTCATCAAGTTGCCTGGGCTGGTCTTGAACCCCTGAGCTCAGGCAATCCACTTGCCTCAGCCTCCCAAAGTGTTGGGATTACAGGCTGAGCCACCGAGACCGGCTGGCTTTTCTTTTATTAGTTTTTGGGCTTTTTTTAGTTGGAATCTTACTCTGTCGCCCAGGCTGTAGTGCAGGGCACACTCATGGCCATTACAGTCTTGACCTGCTGGGGTCAGGCAATCCTTCCTCCTCAGTCTTCCAAGTAGCTGGAACTACAGGTGCGTGCCACCATGTAGTTTATTTATTTATTTATTATAGAGACGAGGTCTCGCCAAGTTGCCCAGGCTGTTCTTGAATCCCCGGGCTCAGGCAATCCTTTTGCCTCTGCCTCTCAAAGTGCTGGGATTACAGGCTTGAGCCACTGAGCCTGGCTAGAGAGAATTATTTTCATGGCAAAAAGTAAAGCAGGACCAACGGGTTGTAGTAGCAAGAGGCATTTCACATCAAATATCACTACAACTTATTAACAGAGCTGTTTAAAAATGGAAAGAGAGTCGAGCTCGGTGGCTCAGCCTGTAATCCTGCGCTTTGGGAGGCTAAGGTGAGTGGATTGCCTGAGCCTGCGGGTTCGAGACTCGCCTGGGCAATTTGACGAGACCTCATCTCTACAATAAATAAAAAAATCAGCCGGGCATGGTAGCGTGTACCTGTAATTCCAGCTACCTGGAAGGCTGAGGCGGCAGGATCGCCGGAGCCCAGCAGGTCGAGGCTGGGCCGCTCCCGGCCACTGCACTCCAGTCTGGGCGACAGAGTGAGACTCCAACTCAAAAAAAAAAAAAAATGGAAAGAGTTGCCTAGAGACAGTGAGCTGCCAGAGGGGTGGAATGCACATAGAGCAAACCGGCAGGTCCTATTCAGTATACTCAATCCCTCTATCTTTCAAATGTAGCCTTTATCCATGCAACATTCTCTAGACCTGCTAAGTCCAGATTTCTAAATGTTGGCCACAGTTAATCACATAATCTCAGAGCTAGGTTGCCTTAAAGATCATGAGGGCCACTTCCTTCCTTTTAAAGATTAGGAAATTGAGACCTAGAGAGGCGATATGACATCACCTAAGATCAGGATAGTTCCAATTTCACCAGTGTACCCTCTTTCTGAGTCTACTGCTCTTTCTTTTTGCTTTTCAGCATCATAACAAACTATCCCTTGGGTGGAAAAAACATGACCAGAAATGACAGGAACCAGGATTTTCCATAACTATACTTACATCATAAATGGAAAGCAGGTCAGCTTCCCCTTTAACCTGCTTTATATACTTTTCCTTTACTGTAAGTTCAGTATATTTACTAAACAAGGTGACCAAGCAGTAGAATTAGTTGCCCGAAAAGGATACACATCTTTCATTTGCTCGATGGTTGGCGCTCGAATAATATCATTGATTCCAATGATGTTCTCATGTCTGAAGCGCAGTAAGATTTTTATCTCCCTCAGGGTTCTCTGGCAGTAGGTCTGGTGCTCAAAAGGGCTGATTTTCTTGATAGCTACTCGAACTTTGTTGATATTATCATAAGCAGAGCTTTAAAAAAAGAGAGTGAGAGAGAGCATTAAAAACAAGCCTCAGAATATTTGCAGAAAGAATGCAAATGAGTTGTACATTTTTAATAGTATGTATAAATAGTTGTTTTATAACTGTGAAGATAGAATGTATATTATCCAAAAAAAATCCTCAAGCTAGCGAGGATGTAGCATGAGAGCACATACTGATTCTCAAACTTAACAGAGGGCCCACCCCTGTTAACTGTGTGGATGTCCATTTTCATAAATCCTGAAATAGGGGTTTATGCCACAAACACACAAAATCATCTTCCCGTTGTCTTAAACAGCAACCGCATTCTGGTGAGAGTAATTACTTCTGTTTCCAAAACAACTTCCTACTGTTATATCTAATTCCTCTGACTCAACAGAAATATTCAAATAACCATGAACCACAACTTCACCCCTAACAAAAAGGGACAGAAGAGGACAATGCCTTGATTAACTGTATCAACTCAGTTTCTCTTACTTGCAAAATGATATGACTATTTCTTTTTCTCTTTTCCCCCCAAGAAAGTGAAGCAAGATGTTTGGGTAGTTTTATAACAAAACCTAGAAAGTAGTCTCCGAAAAATATTTCTGTAGAAAAAACATGGGGCCCAGTTCTTTCCAAGCTGTCCTTAAGTTCTGACAAGAGAATTCCAAGCAGAAGCGGTAATAAAAATTATGCCTTCAATTTTATGATTGAAAGGACGTAAGACAGAGTCAATATACCCAATGAGCAGCCATTTTGACATTGCCTAGTTCTGTCATATTCTCTTAACATTACCTAGGTTGCCCTCTAATCAAGGACAGAAACCATTTCTCAGATTGCTTTAAAATCCCCTCCCCAGCTTGCTTTGTAAGCAAGTTAACCTAATCAGTCCTTCATGACCTTTGTGACAGACCCCATCAACATGACAGCAGTCGTATGACTGACTCACCCATCTGCCTGCCATCTATCACCTGATGTCAGTATCTGTGCTCACCTGTCCCCTTCATGATGATGTGAAAAGACCGCTCACTACTCAATCACTTTGATGACTTTCCCCATCAAAAGGATGGCTTAAAAGCATTCAACTTCAAGCAGCCATTTGTCACTGCCTTCTTAAACTTGGGAGGTGAATGCTTTCTCTCCCTCTAATTTACTTTTTAAATAAACTATATTTTCCAATCTACTTCTGAGCAATTCTTCGCATCTCTGTGCAGCACCGGATCGCAGACATTCTCACACTGCACCCCCCCTTCCCCCGCACCAGTCTGACCTAACGTTTTGGAGGCTCTGTTGGGATTTTTAAACTAACATTTTTGGAAAGTCCCACTAAGATTGCAACCTAACAATGATGATGAATGTGAATCTTGAGTATTACTACTATCTTTATGATAAACGTTCTATTGAAATATTTTCTACAAAAGCTATTCATATTAATAAATGTCAACACCTGGCCAAATGTCCAAAACAATGAAATACTATTAACAGGCAAAAACATGACTGATTTCCTCAAGGCGAGTGTTAGAAATATAAAACAGTAAAATATCTTTATTCTAAAGTTTGTGCTTTTCTAATAATATCTATCTGTCTACTTACTGTAAGAATTATTGATATATTTGTCTAATTCTATCACAGGACTATACTCTGGGAGGGGCTCTGTCTTACTCAGCTCCAATTATTCTACAACACCATTAATACAGGTGTTTCCACATACTCTGAAATAAAATACATTTACTTAAATTAAAGAAGCACTACTCATATTTTATTTTGCTTTGGTTTGCAGCATGAGGGCCTAAACCAGTGATTTTCAGATAGGCAGGCAAAGAGATGTATGGTTTAAGCAAGTTTGTTCAATGTTGGGAATAAAAATGTTTAGAAATAAAAATTTTTAAAAATTCAAATTATATCCCACGCCTTTGGGAGGCTGAGGTGAGTGGACTGCCTGAGCCCACGGGTTTGAGACCCGCCTGGGCAGTGAGACCTCATCTCTACAATAAATCAAAAAATTAGCCGGATGTGGTAGTGCGCGCCTGTAGTTCCAGCTACTTGGAAGGCTGAGGCGGAAGGATCGCCGGAGCCCAGCAGGTCGAGGCTGCGGTGGCCAGGAGCGGCCACTGTACTCCAGTCTGGGCGACAGAGTAAGATTCCAACTCAAAAAAAAAAAAAAAATCAAACTGTAGAAAGAACAAGAGTTCAACAAAAACCAGCATGGATTAGAATAGTTGTAAAATACTGGTTTAAATGCAACATTATAAATTTCTAGTGTTACTGAACATGGTAGTCAAACGTGGCCATAAATTTGCTTCACAAAATTACAACCCAACAGGACTGTGGAGGGGAGGAGCTTATGGTAAGTGTGCCTTCTATTTTATCAACACTCAGTGATGAAATAAATAATCAACTGAACTCCCTTTTAAGTGAGAAAGCATGAGATCATCCTCATCTGTTCCCACTTGAAAAAACGATGTGATGCTGTCCAGGGAGTTTGGTTCATTCCTGTCTGCTTGACCTATATCCATTTTGCTGCCTTTTTAGTTTACACAATCAATATTTCATAGAACTGCTCAAAAAGAGATTGCACTCTTCCACAACAACTCTATGTTTGCTTGTTTCTCCTTGTAGATCTTAGTTTTGTCTTATATATTCAAATGTTCTGATATTGGGCAAATAAGGCATACCATGGACTTTTTGGTGGCTCTCAATAGTTTGTGCTTTAAAATCACATTGACATTACCCACCCTGTTTTTTTTTCTCTAAGAGTTTAATCTTTATCCATACCCATTTATTCCCAACTAACACTACACTACAGTTTTTTGCTATAAATGTTATCCTCTTATAAACAGCTCGTAGCCGGGCTCAGTGGCTCAGCCTATAATCCCGCGCCTTTGGGAGGCTGAGGTGAGTGGATTGCCTGAGCCCGCGGGTTTGAGACCCGCCTGGGCAGTGAGACCTCATCTCTACAATAAATCAAAAAATCAGCCGGGCGTGGTAGCGCATGCCTGTAATTCCGGCTACTCGGAAGGCTGAGGCGGAAGGATCGCCGGAGCCCAGCAGGTCGAGGCTGCAGTGGCCAGGAGTGGCCACTGCACTCCAGTCTGGGCGACAGAGTGAGACTCCAACTCAAAAAAAATAAAAAAATAAAAAATAAACAGCTCGTGGTTACAGTTTGGAATGTTGATCCAATCTGTGATTATGTAGTCTTTAGATGGGCTAATTTTAGGATATTTGTATAACTTTTTCTTTTTTTTTCTCTCTCTCTCTTAAATTTTTAAAATTTCTGTAAAGAAGAGGTCTTGTGGTATTGCCTAGGCTGGTCTTGAATTTCTGGACTCAGGCAATCTTCCTGCTGCAGAGTCCAAAAGTACTGGGATTACAGGTATGAGCACTGTACCTAGCTAATTTTTTTCTTTTAACTGATAAACATGTTCTTTCCAAAAACAAAAATTCAAAGGTTAAATAAACTGTTCAAGGTTAAGAAAATGAAGAGTTTACTAACTTATCCTTATAAGGAAAATATTCCTTAAATAAAAATAAAAACTATAATAAAGACAAAAAGGAACTAAAACCAAAACTGAAGACTAATCTATTTCTAAAGCACAAGTTTAAAAATCAATTAAATGAGTAAATGTGATTTGACAATACATTAAAAGAATAATTATGACCAATTAGTACTTATCATAGGTATCCAATGATGGTTCATTAAACAGAAGACATGTTGCACAGACATTTCTCAAAAGATATACAAATGGCTAAGAAGTATATGAAAGATGCTCAACATCACTAATCATTAGATAAATGCAAATCAAAACCACAATGAGCTATCACCTCATACCCATTAGGATGGCCACTATAAAAAATAACAGAATGACAAATGTTGGTATGTGGAAAAATAGAACTCTTGCACACTGTTGATGGGCATGTAAAATGGTGCAGCCACCAGGGAAATTCTCCAAAAAATTAAAAACAAAATTACCATTTGATTCAGAAATCCCTCTTCTGGGCATATATCCAAAACAATTCAAAGCAGAATCTCAAAAAGCTATTGGCACACCCCTGTTCACTGCAACATTACGCATAATCACCAAGAGATGGAAGTAACCCAAATATTCACTGACAGATGAATGGATAAAGAAAATGTAGTATATACATATAGTGAAATATTATTCAGCCTTTTAAAAGAAAATCCAACATCAAAAAACCCTCAACAAATTAGGAATAGAAGGATTGTACCTCATCATACTAAAGGCCATGTATGATAAGCCCACAGTAAACATACTCAACAGTGAAAAGTTGAAAGCTTTTCCTCTAAGATCATGAACAAGACAAGGGTGTCCACTCAACACTTCTACTCAACATGGCACTGGATATGTAACCAAAACAATCAGACAAGAAAAAGAATGAAAAAGCATCCAGGTCAAAAACAAAGTTAAACTATTTCTGCAGATGACGTGGTCTTACATATAGAAAACCCTAAAGAACCCACCAAAAAACTGATAGAATAAATGAATTCAGTAAAGTAGTAGGTTACAAAAACCAACATACAAAAATCAGTTGAATTTCTGTACAAAAAAGAAATTAAGAAAACAGTCCAATTTACAACAGCATCAATAAAATAAAATAAAATACTTAGGAATAAATTTAGCCAAGGGGAAGAAAGATCTGTACACTGAAAACTATAAAACACTGATGAAAGAAACTGAGAAAGACACAAATAAATGGAAAGATATCCTGTGTTCATGGATTGGAAGAATATTTTTAAAATGTTCTACCCAAAGTGATCTGCTGATACAATGCAATCCCTGTCAAAATTCCAATAGCATTTTTCACAGAAACAGTAAAAACAATCTTAAAAACAATCTTAAAATTCATACGGAACCACAAAAACCCCAAATAGCCAAAGTAATTTTGAGCAAGAACAAGTGGCATCACACTACCTGATTTCAAAATATACTACATACTAAAACTAACCAAAACTGCAGGGTACTGAAGGGGTTAGGTGGAATAAGGGGCAATTAGTTAACGAGTACACAGTTTCAATTAACCAGGATAAGTAAATTCTGGAGACCTATTGCACAGCATGGAGACTACAGTTAATAACAATGTATTGTATACTTGAAAACTGCTAAAAGATTACATCTTAAGTGTTTTCATCACAAAAAATAAGTATGTGAGTGATGGATGTTAACTGGCTTGATTTAATCTCTTCAAAATGTATACAACTTTTTTTTGAGAGACAGTCTCTCTGTGTTGCAGTGGTGTAATCACAGCTCACTGCAACCTTGAACTCCTGGGGGCTCGAGCAATCCTCCCACCATGGCCTCCCAAAGTGCTGAGATTACGGGTATGAGCCATCGACTACAGTCAGTATGTACAATTTTTATTTGAAACTTATACCTTAATAAAACCGTGGGGGAAAACATGGTACTGGCATAAACATGCACACACATACCAATGGGAACAGTATAGAGTCCAGTCATAAATCCACGCATTTACCATCAACTGGTCTTCAACAAAGGTGCCAAGAACACTCAGTGGGAATGAACAGACTCTTCAATACATGGTGCTGAAAAAACTGGATATCCACATGCAGAAGAATGAAATTGGATACTCATCTCTTACCATACCAAAAATCAACTTAAGATGAATTAAAGACTTAGGGAAATCATGAAATTACTAGGAAAAAAGAGGGAAAGGTGCTTCTTCTTCTTTTTGTTTTTTTGTTTTTGGTAGAGACAAGGTCTCACTATGTTGCCCAGGCAGGTCTTGAACTCCTGGGCTCCCACCTTGGCCTCCCAAAATGCTAGGATTACAGGCATGAGGCACCACAACTGGCCAGGCAAGTTCTTGACACTGGTCTAGGTGATATTTTTTTTGTTTATGACCCCAAAAGCACAGGCAACAAAAGCAAAAACAGACAAATGGGTTTGCATTATACTAAAAAGCTTCTGCACAGCAAAAGCAGCAATCAACTGATGAGACAACCTACAGGAAAGGAAAAAACATTTACAAACCACACATCAGAAAAGGGGTTAAATACATAAGTAACTCAAACAATACAATAGCAGGAAACAAAAAGCTATATTAAAACATGAGCAAAGGCCAGGCACAGTGGCATGCACCTGTAGTAAAGCTACTGAAGCTGAGGTGGGAAAATCACTTAAGACCAGGAGCTTGAGACCAGCCTGGGCAACATATGAGACCCTGTCTCTAAATAAATTTAAATTTAAAAATGTAAAATAAAAAGCCCTAAAAAATGGATAAAGAACCTGAATAGATATTTCTCAAAGGAAAACATACAAACAGCCAACAGATACATGAAAAAATGGTCAACAGTCCCTTAACTAACCAAAAAATGCAAATCAAGACAAACAGATATCACCTGATTAGAATGGTATTGTAAAAAAGTGAAAGATAGAGTCTTGCTACATTGCCTAGGCTGGTCCTCCACCCGAGCTCACCACCTCAGCCTCCCAGGTAACTCGAACTACAGGTGTATGCCATCATACTCAGCTTTTAAAAAGTTTTAAAACGGGGAATAATGACCAGGCATGGTGACTCATGCCCGTAATTCCAGCACTTTGGGAAGTCAAGGTAGGAGGACTGCCTGAGTCCAGAAGTTTGAGACCAGTCTAGGCAACACAGCAAGCCCTCATCTTTATAAATAAATTTAAAAATTAGCCAAGCATGGTGATACGCCTATAGTCTCAGCTACTTGGAAGGCTGAGCAGGTAGGACTGCTTGAGCCCAGGAGTTTAATGCTGCAGTAAGCTGTGATCATGCCACTGCACTCCAGTCTGGGCAACAGAATGAGACTGCCCCCAACTCATTAACCACATACACAAATAAATACATACAGAACTATGAATGGGCTCTGTGGATTATAATCAATGTCAATCTACCTGTTGTGGTAGTAAACTAGAGTTTTATGCAAGATGTTACCATTGGGGGAAACAAATCTTTCTGTATTCTTTCTTGTTAAGAGACAGGGTTTCACTCAGTCACCTATGCTGGAATGCAGTGGTGCAATCATAGCTCACTGCAGCCTTGACCTCTTAGGCTCAAGTGATCCTCCCACCTCAGCCTTATGAGAAGCCAGGACTACAGGCATGAATCACTACACCCAGTTAATTAAAAAAAATTTTTTTTTTTTGGTAGAGACAGCATCCTGCTATACTGTCAGGCTGGTGTGGAACTTCTGGTCTCAGATGAACTTCCCACCTTGGTCTCCTAAGGCAATGGGATTACAGGCATGAGCTACTGTGCCCAGCTTCTTTCTGTATTTTTTTTTTTTGAGTTAGTGTCTCACTCTATTGCCCAGGTTAGAGTGCAGTAGCATGCTCATGGCCACCCCAGCATCAACCTGCTATATTACTTCTTACAACTACACGTGAACCTACAATTATCTCAGAATTAAAATTTTCATAATTGTTGCCCATCAATAGGGGTATGGTAGGCTGGGCATGGTGGTTCATGCCTGTAATCCTAGCACTTTGGGAAGTCAAGGACCACTTAAGACTAGGAGTTTGAGACAAGCCTAGACAATACAGTGAGACTATCTTTACAAAAAGGAAAAATTAGCTGAGTGTGGTAGCATGCGCCTATAGTCCCAGCTACTCAGGAGGCTGAAGTGGGAGGATGACTTGAACACAAGAATTCAAGGTTACAATGATTACTATGATTACGCCACTGCACCTCAGCCTGGGCAACAGAGCGAGATCCTATCTCAAAAAAAGAAATAAAGGAGGAAAGTGGTTATCTACACCAGGTCTATCCCTTGGTATCCATCAGGGATTAAAAAAAGAAAAAAAAAAAGAAGAAAAAGAAAAGCAAGGTCTACAGCAATGGCGAGTATATTATCTTTTTTTCTTTTTCTTTCTTTTTTTTTGAAAGTAGGATTTATTGAGAGGACAGAAAAGCTTCCACAGTGGGAGGGAACCTGAGGGGGATGCCCTACCTCTTTTTCCTCTTTAATAAATAAAGTAGAATATATTAACATCTGCTTGAATTTGCATTTTAAAACTCAGAAAGGATACATACAGACGTAATATGAGTGGGCATGGAGAGAGGGACAGAATGTCGGGCAGGAGTGGAACAGAAGGGATAGAGAGGGGAGCAAAAAAAAGGGGAGGAATACCTTTTTAAAGGAGAAAGTACAATTATTTCAGAATTCCTTATCAATACAAAAGATTTGAAAGAAAAAAACATTATGGGAAGGAGGTACAAAATATCTTTATCTAATTTCATTCTCACTTGAGAGAATAATCTTTAAAATGGAATTGAGTATATAATTTTTAAAATAAAACCACATACACAACTGAATAAAAAGAAACTTTCATCCAGCAATGGGTTAGTATCATTTAGGTACCCAGGACTATTCTAACACAAGGATACAAAGATTATAAATAGTACTCTGCCCTTGAGAAACTCAAGAAATTGAGAGCACCTAGTCATCTTAAATGAACACAACCTCAAGTCCCAGATGAATTCAATCCTAAAACCCATAAATCATGGGGAATGGGAGGAGATCAACACCGAAGGTGAGCATACTCATCTCAATTCTCAAAACAGAGAGATTCCTATTTGACAATAAATGGGAATGAACTATTGATACAACTGATGAATCTCAAATAATTATGCTGGATGAAGTCAGACCAAAAGAAAAGTACTTCCAATTAAGTAAAAGGTAAACTAATCTATACAGGAACAGAAAACAGATCAGCAGGGTTGCCCAGGCTGAGGGAAACATTACTAATGAAAACCAGGTCATTTTCCGAGGGATAAATATGTTCACTATTAGAACTGTGTTGATAGTTTCATGGGTATACAACATGTTAAAACTTATTAACTTTACACTTTGAATATGTGCAATATATCATATATCAATTACTTTTAGTAAAGCAGTTAAAAAAAAAATCCAGGCATGGTGGCTCAAGTCTGTAATTCCAGCATTTTGGGAGGCCGAGGTGAGAGGACTGCCTGAGCCCACAGGTTCAAGAACTGCCTGGGAAACTTGGCGAGACCTCATCTCTACAATAAATCAAAAAATTAGCCAGGAGTGGTAGCATGCACCTGTAGGTCCAGCTACTTGGAAGGCTGAGGTGGAGGGATCGCCTGAGCCCAGCAGGTTATCACTGGGGTGGCCATGAGCGTGCTACTGCACTCTAGCCTGGGTGATGGAGTGAGAGTCCAACTCCAAAAAAAAAAAGAAGGAACTAGGGATCTTTGGCTACACAGACCATGGAATGTTCCAGAGGTAGCATAGGTAGGAAACAACAGATTCCAGAAGCATATTGACCAGTAAATGTGGCAATAAAAGTCCACAAAATTCTGGAGTAGATTATTTAACACATGTTTTGTGATTGCTTAGGGAACCAGCATGAGTCAATTATGAACAAGACATGCTAAACTAACTTCATTTCCTGTTTTGATAGTGTTACCACAACAACACAAAGTTCACAGAGCTGTGGTGAATTCAAGCCATACTCATCAAGTACCTCCCATTCATGAGATTTCATGTTAGGAATGGTAAAAAAAAAAAAATCTTGCTGTTAAGAAACTTGAGATTTAGTGAGGAAAGGAGACAAGAACACACAATATACTCTGCTTTTATCATAGTAATGTACTTTTGAAACACAAGGAAAAGCTGGGTAGATTAATACCAAATAAAGTATTAAGGGAAGGATTAAAAGAAGATGAGGCCGATATAAGACATATCCTGAAGAATAAGCAGACTTTTGACAGAAAAGCAAAGTCACAAAGAATAAGAAGGCCGGGTGCAGTGGCTCAAGCCTGTAATCCCAGCACTCTGGGAGGTTGAGGCGAGAGGATTGCCTGAGCTTGTGGGTTCGAGAACAACCTGGGCAACACAGCGAGGCCTCATCTCTACAGTAAATCAAAAAATTAGCTAGGTGTGGTGGTGTGCGCCTGTAGTTCCAGCTTCTTGGAAGGCTGAGGTGGAAGGATCATTGGTGCCCAGCAGGTTGATGCTGGGGTGACCATGAGTGTGCCACTGCACTCCAGCCTGGGCAACAGAGTGAGACTCCAACTCAAAAAAAAAAAAAAGAGGAAATATGTGGAGAGGGAAATGACTGAGACATCTGCTGGGACCACTAGCCCTTGCCCAGCCATGCCTCTTCCCATGAGAGTTGTTTTTCAGGGTGGAGGAACATGTTCAAGAGGAGTCCCAGAATTCCTTGCCAACAAAGTTGTGAAGGCCCATGTCTACTGTGTGCACCTGAGGGATGGCCAACAGGAGGCTGTGCACAGGTGTACACTGCACCTGGACTGTGCAGATGGCAGGCCACGTACATGTGCTCAATTCAGTGAGGAGACAGCACTGTGGCTGGGAAGGGAAGAGGACTATGTTGAAGGCCTACTCTCCCTGGAACTACTGGCAGAGAATTCCAAGAAGTCTTAGAATTTGGTATTTGAACCTGATCTTCCAGGGCATTAAGATGGTATATCTGTTATGGCAGGAGGAGAGAGCATAAGTCTGTTCAATGTTTCTTAGCTTGATTATTTATATCATGTGGGGCTCCATTTGTATTCTTGACCTAGGCTTTGCAACCATGAGAGGTAAGAGGTAAGGGGGGGAGGGGAGGAGGAGGAGGAAGAAGAAGAGGAGGAAGAGGAGGAAGAGGAGAAGGAGGAGGAGGAGGAGGATGATGATGATGATGGAGGCCAAGGGCAGCTTTGAACATCCTGATTTAAAGATCTAAGGGTACCTGTGGCGGTTCAGATGGAGGAGACGACAGCTCTGTCCTTCCAACACCATCAGGAGAAAGACCAAGGCTGGGAACAGAAGCCATAGTGTATGGCAGTGCTGAGGAGAAATTATGTTGAAAAAAGACGTCTGAGGCTAGAACTCAGGAGCAGCAAGAGGACAAGAAATCAGTTAAGAGTGTGACATAGTAAGTAATAATGGATTGAGTACCCTGTCATCTAACTCTGCAACCCAGATGCTCAATCATTATGCAGAATCAGGAGTGGTGTTTCCCACATCAAAGGAAAAAGCTCCAAACAGGAGAGACTGAGAAAGAACTAGAAAGCATTCACTGAATCTGCAATGAGATGTCATGCACTAACCTTGGCATAAGTAAATAGAGGGGAGGGGGCAGGAGTAGAAAGAGTAGAGCTCACTATTTTTTAAAGAGTGATATTAAGGTAAAGAGAAAGAAAACAACTGAAAAATCCAGGTGATCAACTGAGAGAAGCACAGGATGTTATGAAAGCAGGGGCTGCAGGGGAGGGAGAAGGTTGAGTGACCAGGTAGGGTGAAAAGGAAGGCTCCCAATGGCTAACCAGGGGGTGAGAAGGGAGAGTAAATTCTGGGCAGAGCAGGCAAATGGGCAAGGGTGCAGGGGCCTGTGGGAAATTTGGGGTAATGCGACACCTGAAGTGAGGGGGACACAGGGGATATACATGGGTTGAAGCCGGAGAGTAAGCAAAAGTCACATTATATTTAGATATCTACAGTTTTCTCCTGGGGCTGTTAAGCAAAGATTTTATGCAAGGCAATATTTACATTTTTGTAGTTTCTTTGGGCAGCAGTTTGCTGAAAGAATGGAATGGGAAGGGTGGTGCGCCAGGTCATATGGAGGCAAGGAGCCCTTTCAGCCAACTCAGAATGAGTAGGAGCCACAGCTATGGACAAAGGGGCAGACTCGGAAGAAATGGGTGCCTGCTTCACAAACTTCATGTTTCCTATTCAAATGGTCTCCATCATATTAGATGAAATTCCTCAAGAGTAGAACTACATGTTCTAAATTGCTCATGTCTTCTTTATAGCAGTTGTAACCAAATTTGCAAGGGAGAAGGAATACTATGCTTATCTAATGCCTCCCAATATAAGATTTGCTAACAAAAATCCTGTATGTAAACCATGAGTGCCATAAGAACAACTTGACAACTCAGCTTCCACTTGTCCCACCCTCCAACCCCAAGATATCTGGAACAGCAATGAGCCCCAGATCCAAGTGGCCTAAGGATATTTCAAATGTAGTCTTGGGTCCATTCCCCACACCTTGAGGGCTGGCTGAACTTAGTGACTTGTTTCCAAAGAATATAATTTAGAAAGGGAGAAAAAATGATAACTTTATAATGGAGAAACTTAGCAGACACTACCTCAACTAGGTGATCAAGGTGAACATCCTCAATAATATCATGTGGATAAAAGGCATTCTATATGATGAAACAAGAAGGGCATTTCACCTCTTTAATAGTCTTCCCAAAACCTATAATCCCAGTCTGACAATGAGAAAAACATCAGACAAACTCAAACCGAGGAACATGCTACAAAATACCTGACTAGTACTCAAAACTGTAAAGGTCAAGAAAAGAGAGAAACTATCACAGACCAGAGAGACTAGGTAGGCACGACAACTAAATGTGGTATCCTGGATTAGATTCTAAAAAGAAAAAGGACAGGAGTGGGAAAAGTGGTGAAATCTGAATAAAGTTTACTTAACAGTTACATACCAGTGTTGGCTTCTTGATTTTGACAAACATTCTATAGTGATGTAAGATATTAACATCAAGGGAAACTAAAAACTGGGTGAGGGGCATATAGATATCTGTGCAATTTTTGTCTACAAATCTAAATTATTCCAACATAAGAGTTCAATTTGGGCCGGGCTCAGTGGCTCAGTTGGTAATCTCAGCACTTTGGGAGGCCGAGGCGAGTGGATTGCCTGAGCCCAGGGTTCGAGATCAGTCCGGGGAACTTGGCGAGACCTCGTCTCTAAAATAAATAAAAAATTAGCCGGTATGGTAGCACATGCCTGAAGTTCCGGCTACTTGGAAGGCTGGGGTGGAAGGATCACCAGAGCCCAGGAGTTCGATGCTGAGGTGGCTGTGAGTGTGCCACTGCACTCTAGTCTGGGTGACAGAGTGAGACTCCAACTCAAAAAAAAAAAAGTTTAATTTATAAAGGCATTCCAATGCCGGGCTCGGTGGCTCAGCCTGTAATCCCGCGCCTTTGGGAGGCTGAGGTGAGTGGATTGCCTGAGCCTGTGGGTTCGAGACCCACCTGGGCAGCAAGACCTCATCTCTACAATAAATAAAAATTCAGCCGGGCATGGTAGCGCATGCCTATAATTCTGGCTACTTGGAAGGCTGAGGTGGAAGGATCACCAGAGCCCAGCAAGTCGAGGCTGCGGTGGCCGGGAATGGCCACTGCACTCCAGTCTGGGCGACAGAGTGAGACTCCAACTCAAAAAATAAATAAATAAATAAATAAATAAAATAAAGGCATTCCATTAAACACCTCTAAAACTGATGAAATAATCAGAATTAGATAATATGGGCTTGGTTTAATAAGGAAACAAACATTTTATAATTAGCTACTTTAATCTCCAATAGAAATACAGTAAATGCTTGGTGAAATAAAAATATTCCTAAAAAGATAAATTAAAACTTTACCTAGTTGTTTTTTTTTTTTTTTTTGAGTCAGGGTCTCCCTCTGTCTCTCATGCTGGAGTGCAATGGCACGATCATGGCTCATGCAGCCTCAACCTCCTGAACCTAGGTGGTCATTCTGCCTTAGGTTCAAAGTAGCTAGGACTACAGATGAATACCACCACACCCAGATTAAATTTTTCTATAGAGACGAAGTTTTGCTAAGTTGCCTGGGCTGGTCTCAAATTCCTGGGCTCAAGCAATCCTCCTACCTTGGCCTCCCAAAGTGTTGGGGTTACAGGCGTGAGCCACCTTTTGCCCAGTCTACCCGATTTTTAAATCTCACTTCAATCACTTGACAAGCATTTATCTATTATAGACTAAATACACATTGTAAATTGAAATAAATATAATCCCACCTGCCTTTCTCCCTTTGAGGAGGATGAGATATAAAAATACTTACTGCAGCACCACCTAAAAGAACAAGACCTTTATTGTCAAACAAGGATTAATAATGATGGAATATTAATAATAGGTCATTGTGCAGCTGTTAAAAAAAGTATAAAGATAATTTTACTTAAAGGTAAGATAAAAAATAAAATCACAGATCGTAGTTTAAAAATATTTATCTAGGGAGATAATTTACAAAATAAGCTAGGATGGTGGGATAATGAGTGATTTAAATTTCTTGTCTATTCCACTGGGAGGAAAGGTAACCAATAAAATACAGGTTATATAAGACAAGACAGCTTAAAAGAAATAACCTGAGTTTTTAAATGAGTTCCTAAAGTTCTAAATATCTTCACAGGCTTCTGCTTCTAGCCATGATGCAGGAACAAGGAATGATTTACTCTCTGTTTTAAACAACTAAAACAAAAACAAAACAAAAACTCAGACAAAAAATAAAATAAAAATTGTATGAAAACTGTATCTTTTTTTTTTTGAGACAGAATCTTGCTTTGTCATCCAGGTTGGAGTGCAGTGACGTGATCATAGTTTAAATGCAGCCTTGAACTCCTGTACTCAAGTGATTCTCCTACCTCAGCCTCCCAAACAACTAGGACTACAGGTACTTACCACCATGCCTGACTAATTTTTAAATTTTCTGTAGAGATGGGATCTTGCTATTTTGCCCAGGATAAAAACTGTACCTTTAAAAAAGGTATTCTTTCAAATTTCATGATTTCTGGTTATGTGGTTATTAGAGTTTAGGAGCTATATTTTATTCTTAAGACTTCACTCATATGATAGCTTTACTTTGTAGCATGGCTTTCACTGATAGCATCTCTTTGATCACTTTTAATAACGTTAATCCCTAGGCCAGCTCGGTAGCTCAGCCTGTAATCCCAACGCTTTGGGAGGCCGAGGTGAGTGGATTGCCTGAGCCCACCGGTTCGAGATCCACCTGGGCAACTTAGCAAGACCTCATCTATACAATAAATTAAAAAAAAAATCAGCCGGGCGTGGTAGCGCATGCCTGTAATTCCGGCTACTTGGAAGGCTGAGGCGGAAGGATCGCTGGAGCCCAGCAGGGTCGAGGCTGCGGTGGCCGGGAGTGGCCACTGCACTCCAGTCTGGGCGACGGAGTGAGACTCCAACTCAAAAAAAAAAAAAATAACGTTAATCCCTCCACTGCCAATCATGAATGTACTTGCTTTTTCTAGATATATCTGGGTCTGTCCATGGCCCAGAAAGTAAGGCACTGAGCACTATCACCAGTCTCCAGTGCTGGTAGTGCCCACACAAGCTTAGAAAGCAGTGAACCAACTTGATCCCTGCAGTTACACCTCTAGGGCAGCAACTGCATTCTTACATGTGCTATGAGGCTGGGTCTGAGCAGCCATCTCTAACAGCTGGCTTACACCGAGTACTTTTCATACCTCCTACTCTTAGTCACATCTCCTCCTTTCAATGCCACATTTACTACGTGTAAAAAGCAACAACTGTCAACACAGTTAATGTAGTATTGTCAAGTCTTGTTTCTCCCTATGTCAAGATTTCTGTTTTTGGTGTATTTTATATGGGGCAGATGTATAACTCAGTAGCAAGTGCATTAAAAATGTAAAAAAAAAACCCCAAACCAGAATTCTTAGATTGATAATGCTTTAAATTTATTATACCTAATAAGGACTAATATAGATGGGTAGGGGGGTTTTTCTGTGACTAAATATAAAGGGTAAGAAATGTCCAGGTTTATCTATTATTTTTTCACTGTGCTCTGGTGTAAAACTAATAAACATTCAAATGGGGATCAAAACTAAATTCTAAACATTAATCATTCACATATTCACACATTCACTTTACTTGTTACCTGCTTGCACTTACTGATAATATTGTTTTTCTTTGGTCCAAAGATAAACACTGCTCCAGATGTTTACAGTTTACTTACTAGGAACCAGGTGATAGTGATATTGAAAAGAAGTTATGAACAATTCTCTCTTTTTTTTTTGAGTTGGAGTCTCACTCCGTTGCCCAGGCTGGAGTGAAGTGGCACGCTCACAGCCACCACAGCCTCGACCTGCTGGGCTCAGGTGATCCTTCCACCTCAGCCTTCCAAGTAGCTGGAACCACAGGCATGAGCCACCACGCCTGTCTAATTTTTTTGATTTATTGTAGGGATGAGGTCTCAAACCCATGGGCTCAGGAAATCCTCTCACTCTGGCCTCCCAAAGTGCTGGGATTATAGGCGTGAGCCACTGCTCGCAGCCATGAACAATTCTTATTTAATAACAGCTACAATTTATTGAGTACTTATTATGTGTTCGGCACTGCTCTGTGTATCTGTGGACCACTTTAAGAAGGTGGTATTTAATGGTGCATCCAAAAGCGGGCAGGATTTTAATAGGCAGACCACGAGAAAGGCACTGCAGAGAGAAGGAGCTACAGAAGCTGAGGCATGGAAGGTTAAGTGCCAGTGCTGGCCAGTTCAGTATGGCTGGAGTTGGTGATCCCTCGTTAAGCACTGTGGATACAGCAGTGAAAACACAAAGTGCTCTGCCCTCATAAACCTAATATAATATGGGGGAGATAAAAAGAGACATAGATATTAATGAAGAGACCCAAAAAACACAAAACTTATTTACAAAAATTGTGTATTTATTCTTACATGTTTAAACTTCAATCACCTTCAAAGTACTGTTTGATACAATAAAACTATCAAGGTGCTTTTTCCACTGTTCAAAACAGTTTTTTAACTCATCAACTTTGATGCCTTTTAGTGCTTCTGCTGTTTTTTATTTCATCTCATCCATACTGGCAAAACATTTCCCTTTGAGGACTTTTTTCATCCAGGGAAACAAAAAAAAGTTGCTTGGGATGAGATCGGGTGAATAGGGAGGAAGGGGCATGAGTGCTCATAAATCACCTACCATGAATTGAGCAAATGTGTTGAAAGAACCTCCAAAAAAAAAAAAAAAAATCACTGAAGCTGAAAGCAGCCTCTCACAACAATGCTAGCTGGTACACTGATGCCGATGGGTTTCTGGAACACTTACCTACTGGGAGGATCCTGTACTACAAGGGGCCCGTCCTCCAAAAAATAATTCTGGTTTGTTTTGGATCCCCCCTTGTAATTTATATTATTTATAAATATATAGCTAAACAGACACAAATAGGTAATTATGATGAATACTGAGGAAAGTGCAAATAATATAATTAATGTTATTAAGGAAAACTAGAGAACTTAGTTTAAATTAGGAGCTCAGGGAAGGCTCTTCTTTAAGAAAGCTAGGGAGGCATTTAAACAGAGACATGAATGATAGGCAGGAATTAGCTAGGATGAAGGGTGGCAATGGCAAGTATTGCACAAGCAGAGAGGGGTTAGGCCAGAATATATGTGAATCCCTAAGAAATTCCTTGTGGCTGAGAGCATGGCTCACGATAAAGCTGAAGAAAAAGCAGCACCCTGGCAGTTACACTAAAGATTTTAGATTTATCTTAAGTGCACTTCCACTTTAAGCTGGGGAATAAAAGTACTCAACTAATATGTTTAAGATAGGAACTAAGTTGTAAAAGTAAAAAAAGGAAACCATTTAATCCATGGCAAATTATCCAGCGAGAAATGATTGGTAGTGGCATAGACTAAGCATAAGCAACAAGCCTATAACTAGCATTTCAAGCAGGTCAGTTCATTGAATGAAATTGTAACACCCACTGCAGGACATCTAACATCCCAGGCCCAAAGGCACTATGAGCTAGCTGTACTCCCACATCAGTAAAAATTAAAAAAAAAAAAAAAAAAAAAGAGGCTGGGCTCGGTGGCTCAGCCTGTAATCACAGCACTTTGGGAGCCCACAGGTTTGAAACCAGCCCAGGCAACTTGGCGAGACCTCGTCTCTACAGTAAATTTTAAAAAAGTTAACTATGTGTGGTAATGCATACCTGTAGTTCCAGCTACCTGGAAGGCTGAGGCAGAAAGGATTGCTGGAGCTCAGGAGGTCGACGCTGGGATGGCCATGAGTGTGCCACTGCACTTCAGCCTGGGCGACCGAGATAGACTCCAACTCAAAAAAAGAAAGAAAAGAAAGAAAAAGAAAAACCACCTATCTCTTAAAGGAATGGTCATATCTCTGGAGTGCACAAGAATGGTAACAGTAAAGACTGAAGAAGACAGCAAGACTGAAGGGAAAGGCTGCTGAGTGGGATCTGTGAATTTGATGGTGAGCAAGATAGATAATACCATCAAGGTAAAAAATTATTTTTTGGACAAGCGTGGTGGCTCATGCCTGTAATCCCAGCACTTTGAGAGGTAGAGGCTATTGAGACCAGCCTGGGCAACCTGGCGAGACCTTGTCGCTACAAAATAAAAAATTTAAAAAAAAAGTTAGCCAGGCATGGTGGCACACACCTGTGGTTCCAGCTACTTGGAAGGCTGAGACGGAAGGATCGCCTGAGGCCAGCAGGTTGAGGCTGCAGTGGTTGTGAGTGTGCCACTGCACTCCAGCCTGGATGACAGAGTGAGACTGACTCAAAAAAAAAAAAATAATAATTGAAAAATTAGTTGTGCAGATAGGAGAAAAAAAAATTGCAAAATGTGTATTTAAAATATATAAAGAACTCACGCAATTTCAAAATAAGATGACAACCCAAAATTAAAAATAGACAAAAGAGCCAGGCTTTAGTAGCTTCTGCCTGTAATTTCAGCACTTTGGGAGGCTGAGGCAGGAGGATTGTTTTAGCCCAAGAGTTTGAGACCAACTTGGGCAATATAGTGAGACCTCACTGCTACAAAAAAATTTAAAAAACTAGGCAGGCATGGTTGTACACACCTGTAGTCCCAGCTACAGTGAGAAGCTGAGGCAGAAGGATCACCTGAGTCCAGGAAGTTGAGGTGTGGTGAGCTGTGATTGTGCCACTGCACTCCAGTCTGGACAACAGAGATATTGACTTAAAAAAAAAAAAAAGAAAGAAAAGCAAGCAAGCACGCAAGCTAATCTGTGGCTGCCTGTGACACTGGCTGCAAGGGGTTCCAAAATCATTTTGGAGGTAATTTAAATGTTCTGTATTTTCATTTTTGTGGCAGTTACACAAGTACATATACATTTGTCAAGACTTCACTTAACTGTACACATAAAGATTGAGCTATGCTACAAAATTGCAGGGTTCGTTTTCTTTCATGGTTCATAAGCTCATATTGAAGACAACTGCAAGGGAAATGTTCCAAACAGGTTTTGAATAATCATAGTATCATTGGAATAAATGCCCAGGCTTCCACAATCATTTCAAAGGCTTTGACATAAAATTTCTGGTATGTTCAGGTTTTTTCCTCATCCTGCCCAGTCCCCTGTCATTATAGTCATGTCTCCCAGCAGAGACTCAATACTATTTATGGGTAATAAAATTTATCTAAATACAGTAGGTATCGTATCATGCATAAGCACCATATTGTACATGTTGTTAAGCAACTAAAATGCTACTTATCAAGTGTGAATGGGTTATTTTTAGAGAATGCTATTAAGCTGTTCTCTAAGCTACCCATTTTGGTGAACTTTAATTATCTGAACACAAAACTACAGTACTTTGTTTCAGAGATGAAAATTAACTTGTCTTCGGATGCTAAGTAAGTTAGACTGAGCCAAATTAATGTTCCAAAAATAAGTAGGTAGATAATACTAATGACTGCTTTAAAAGAAAATGTATTCCTTACTTTAGCTTAGTTCTCTCATAATTCACTAACCAAGAAAGCCAGTGCAAAGGCGTTTTTAGAGGCTGAAAACCAATAAATGAGCAAATATAAGCTAGCCTTATATATATATGTATATATACCATATATATACATATAGAGAGAG
Source organism: Carlito syrichta (assembly GCF_000164805.1). Classification (NCBI taxonomy): domain Eukaryota; kingdom Metazoa; phylum Chordata; class Mammalia; order Primates; family Tarsiidae; genus Carlito; species Carlito syrichta. Next base: position 180,328 of record NW_007250675.1, read on the forward strand.
AGTCATTTTAGTTATAAAACCAGCAATAGTAAATTCTTTTCATTTACTCATAATTTTATAGTATTTTAAGAGTCAATATTCCAATGTTCTATAAATATATGGCTTAAAACCTGATGTCATGAACACATGTGCAACCTTTCTAGAAAAGGTACTCTGGAAAGCCCAGAGCTGTTGGCTATATATGCATTTTTCAACCTCTTCAGCAATAAAACAGGCTAAAGACCTAGATGAGATTTCAATTCTGGCTCTATCCCTCACTAGGTGAGACACATTGGTTGAGTCACTTAACATCTCTGAGCAACCATTTGGTTGGCTGAAAAATGAGGAAAGTCCACAGGTTGTAAAGATTATAGAAATAGCAGATGCAACCTGAAAAAGTCAGCCCTCAAAGAAAGTAATATGGTCTCTTAAAAATTATTTTATTACATTTATCACGTAGTACCCTAAAAGGGAAATAACACCAGAAAAAGACACCAGGCTTCAAATCAAGAGGTCTGAGTTGTATAGTCCTAACTCAGCCTTGATGATGTTGGCCAAGTTACAAAAAGATGATTCCATCATTCCATTTTCAGGCTTCTTCCAAATATAAGAAGTACAAAACAAAAAAATTTAATATAGATAGAATGAAAACCCCACATTCAGTTATACATATGTATGCATGAATAAACATAGAAAGATGAAGCCTTGTAGTGACTGATATTGAGAAGTGCAACAAATTTTTGGTGAACTGAAGTAGAAAAATTATTAACATTTTCCCCTCATTAATAGGAAAAATAAGACTATTTTACTAGCTCTAATATACCCTATCAGGATTTAGTATTGTGATTAATCATCATCTTAAAAATCTAATCAAGCAGCTTCGTTTTACTTGGAGCATGCTAGGGTAGCTCAAAGTCAGACTTAGTATTCTTTGTAACAGATATTCTCTAATCCAAAACAGTACAACTTAGAAGTCTTCTGAACTTGTCATGAGAAAGAAAGGGAAACCTTGATTAAGCAGATGGACTATTGACTTCATCATCATTCTCCTACATTTCCTTCCTCCTCAGTTGTTCCCTCCCAGCTTCACTGAAACAAAATTTTAGAATGGTCCAGGTGAGGTTGGCTAGCAGTGAGCTATAAGAACAGACAGAAGTAATATCAACAAAGACCAAGAGCATTAAGTCTTTTCCAATGCCAAGCATTCAAGGTAGCAGCAGAGGCAGCTTCTTGTGCCTCTGCACCAGAAGTAGAATAAGAAAATGAAAAAGGACCTCATTAATCATAATGACCATAGTCATGAGCACAGTGCAAGAACTTCAGAAAAATCCTTATATAACATCTTCACCACAACTCTATAAAGCATAACTCCTATTTTGTAGATGAAGAAACTGAGGCAGATTGGGGTGTCAATTAACTTGTCCATGATTACATAAGTAGTAGCTAACAGAACTGAGACTCAAACCCAGGCATGTTGACCTCCAAAGCCTATGTTCTGTTCCTAACCACTACATCATACACAGGCCAACAGTCCTTCCTCGGGTATGTCCCCTGGGTGGTGATCAACCAAGATTAGGCTCAAAATTGAACCAGATTCTGACAGATCAACTGAAAAGAAGTTAAAGGCAGACAGTGAGAACAAAAACAAAAAAAGAATCATAATGCTATAAAGAAAATGTACTGCTTCCCATTTGGAGGGTTCTGGCTATTTAGATCTATTTGCTCAGGATAAGCCAAAACCTGTCTCCCTGAAACAAGAAGCAAATATGTGCTGTAAATGAGGAATGGGGGTGAGGGAAAGCAGGATTGAAGGCACAAGATGTGAGGGCCAATCAGACACAAGGAAAGTGAGAAAGAAACCTAAATGAGGACAAGTAAAAAGATCATGTTGAAGACCCAGTAGAAATTAGAATCCAGAGATTTTTTAGTGGTGTCAGTCATGATAATTAAGCTATTTTCTCCAATATATATCAGCAGCCTGTAAGCAAGATCAGACAAAATAAACAGTGAGGAGCCGGGCACGGTGGCTCACGTCTGTCCCAACGCTTTGGGAAGCAGAGGTGAGAAAATTGCCTGAGCCAGGGGTTTGAGACCAGTCTAGGCAACTTGGCAAGACCTTACAATAAATAAAAAAAAGTGCCGGGCATGATGGCACGCACCTGTAGTTCAAGCTACTTGGATGGCTGAGGCAGAAGGATCACCTGAGCCCAGCAGGTCAAGCATGCGGTGGCCATGAGCGTGCCACTGCACTCCAGTGTGGGTAACAGAGTGAGATTTTGACTCAAAAACAAAACAAACAAAAAAAACCCAGTGGGTTCCTGTAGAGTAGGTGTGGAGAGATCAAGAGAACTGAGAGCAGAATGGAGAGGTCAGCAGACAGAATCTAGAGCAAGGCCAGATAGGACCAGTGGACTGGGAAAACCATAAAGGCATGGGTCTCAAGCCAGGAGACCCAGGGAAGGAGGTAGAAGGATGGGGAGCTGCAGAATGAAAAGAGGATAATCTACTTTGCCAGGGTGATTCTTGCATGCTTTTGTAAGCAGTAGCTCAACAAATCAAGTCAAAAGAAAAGAGGCTTAGTCCCCCACCACTGAGACACAAAGGAGTAAAGAAATGCAAATCTCATATGAACTGCTTCACTGTCAGAAATATTAAACACCTGCCTCAGATATGTGGAAAATGACTCTCTAATATGGGAAAAATGTTTAAACTTCCAGTATACAGTATTATTATCTAAACTGAAAAGAGCTGCCTGCACAACTAAGCAGGTGGTGAGATGTTATATAACAGATGCTAAACTAGGTAAATTGAAAAATGTAATACATAATTATAACTCTAAAATGCCAGTAAATCTCTAGTCAGCCCTGGAAAACTAATTTTACTTCTTTCCTTGAAAAAGTTTCTGCAGTTAGTGCCTTTTGCAACCCATTGTGATAGAAGAGGAAGTATAAAAGGAAAGGAAGACCCTGAACAAAATCTGATACTCATACATTTGTATGTGAAGTTTTAAAACATATGAAAGTAACTTCCATATATTGCTGGTGGGAATGCAAACTGTACAATTTGGCAATACCTTACAAAATTATATACGTTCACCTATCTTTTAACCCAGAAACTGTATTTTTATGAATCTACCCTGAAGGTATATTCCCAATGATATGAAAATACATATGTACAAGGTTATTCATTGCAGCATTATTTGTAATTGTAAAATACTAAATGCCCACACATTGGAGAAGACTGAATACATGATAGTACATCCACACAATAGAGTGCTAATGCAGTAGTAAAAATGAATGAGGACAATCACAACAAACTGACATGAAATGAATTCTAAAATATACAGTTGAGGTCATGCATGGTGGCTAATGCCTATAATCCCAGAACTTTGAGAAGTGGAGGTGAGAGAACTGCCTGAGCCCAGGGGTTCGAGAGCAGCCTGGGCAACGTGGCAAGACCTCATCTCTAAAATAAATTTAAAAATTAGCTGGGCATGGTGATGCACACCTATGGTTCAGGCTACTTGGAAGGCTGAAGCAGAAGGATACCTTGAGACCAATAGGTCGAGCTGCAATGGCCGTGAGTGTGCCACTGCACTCAGGCCTGGGCAACAGAGACTACAACTTAAAAAAACAACAGAAAATGAAATGAAAAACAAGATATACTGTGTTAACTGAAAAAAATTAAAGTATAAAAGAGATTTATACTATGCTGTTCTTCGGTAATAAGGCCGGAAAAGGTGGCTCATGCCTGCAAATCCTAGCACTTTGGGAGGGTGAGGTGGGAGGATCGCTTGAGACCAAGAGTCTTAAGTCTACAGTGAACTATAAGCACGCCACTGCACTCAAGTCTAGGCAACAAAGTGAGACCTCTCTAAAAATAAGTAAATAAATAAAAATGATACCAAAAACTGGAATTACTTTGCAGATGAGAAACCTGGTCACAGATACAGTGATATCTTCTGGCCTTCAGTATCTTTAATTTTTTAAAAATGAGTTGTTTGTGGTTTTATTTTCTAATTGCTAAGCTAAAACATATCTTTACAATTTTAAATGGATTAAAAGGGGTATATGTGTGTGTGAGAGAGACACAGAGGTCGTTCCTATCCCTGCCCTCATCAACCTCTATCCTGTAACCATGTCTGTTAGTTTCTTGCTTATTTTCCATTATTTCCTTGTGCAAACACAAATATGTACTGATTCATTTACACATATTGTAGTAAAATGATTTCCAAATCTAAGAAGGAATCATCAGAATCACCCAGGGAGCTTTTTAAAAGTGTGGATACCTGCTTTCATACCTATTGACCGAACAAAACCTCTGGAGCACTTAGCCTGGAACTTTTTATACAAAGTTCTTCCAAGTGATTTTCTGTGATAAACATCTTTCAGGGTATCTGCTCATCCCACATCACCCTCACCCAGAGGAATCTGTCCCATTTTGTCCGTGCCTCTTTAGAGCACTGCTTCTGGCCATGGCTGACGAGGTACTAACCAGCCCACAAAAGAGTCTATCAAAGGCCCAGAGTGATCTGGGCCAACTAGTTCCTCATCTCACAGGACTGGCGTTGGAGCACAGAGACTCCAGGTCAGACACCAGAGGGGCCAGACTGACAATGGAATGTCTGTCTGGGGGGCTGGAAGGGCTGGGAATGCTGGGATGGGCCACACATACCCAGACTTCACTCTGCAGAAAGGAGCAAGAAGTAGACAGACCTGAGCTGCATAAACAAGGCCTGTAGCTCCAGAAAGAACGACAGAGGAACTGTCTTGATTCCTGACGAGTTTCTAATTCCTTAATCTAGTCCTCCATTCCTCAGGTCTTCAGTGGGTTTTCTGGAGTGAGTAAAGGCGGCAGGTGTTTCAGCAGTTGTCCTGGAGATGAGCTGTTTCTCTGACTATGCCATGAGCTAGTGTTGTGGGGGCAAGGCTGTTATCTGGAGGCAGGTTGAAAAGCTGCAACATTGCCACTGACTTTGGCAGTATTTCTCTCTGTCTTTGCTTGTGTTTGGGAACAGATGTGTTTACTGCTCAAGGATACAAGTGGGGAGATAATATGGAAAGAAAGAAAAGGAACTTATTTCAGAAGTAAGATTTCCATAGTAACTTGAGCAATGAAAAATTTGAGTAATTTCACAAAAACTCATAAATTCTTCTTAACCAGTATTCCGTGGGATGACAGTGGTTTTCAGCCTGCCCCCAGATAACAGACATGCCCATAACACTAGCCCACGGCACAATCTGAGAAAAAGCTGATCTCCAGGATGAATGCTCAAACTCTTGCAGCCTTCATTCACTCCAGAAAACCTACCGAAGTAACAGAGTATTTGAAGAAATAACCTTAAAACTACTCAAGTTTTGTTTTGGGTCAAGTTACAAAGTCCTGGTCTTGGAAGTCCTGAAACCAGAATTCTTTTTGCATTGTCACAGCTCTGCAATTGTAACCTTGGGCAAATCTCTTCACCTTGCTGTCAGTATCTTCCTCTGTAAAATGAAAGGAATACTTCTCTCTCACAAATAGAGTTATTTAGACTGATAGGTATTTGTGAAGTCATTTCATAAACTCAATACAAATAATGTAACTGCCAACTAGAAGATTTTTTTTATCACTCCTATCCCCAATAATCTCTTTTTTTATTAGTTTATTACTGTAAATAATCATTAAATAATCTAATTAGCATTATTCTTATTTTTCCTGTTGACCATTGCAAATGCTACATTAGTTTTCCTTGCATTTCATCAATTATAAAAAATCATGCTAATTTTTAGGTAATGATAACTATATAAGATTTTAAGAGTTAAAATCTGACAGCAGCGTCTAAGTGATTTACTTAAAACCACCCAAAGACAGAGTTTAGAGCAAGCCTTGGTCCTTCCTCCAAATTCTGTGTTCTTTCCATTATACAAAAATGTGCCCAGAAAGTCCTACACAGCAGAACTTCGGGATAAACTAAGTGAGAAATGGTACAGAATGCCTCCTCCTTCAAAACCCAACAAAATAAACACATTATAAACAAAGAACAAAGATAAGACTCAACTGCAAGGAACACAGCAAGCAAATTTTAAAGGGCAACCCAGGAAGAATCCAGGAGTGCTAAGTACAAACCATAAAGTCCCAGGAGAAAAAGAAGCAGGACTGACAGAATAAAAAGTCCACAAAAGGCGGGGCACAATGGCTCACAGCTATAATTCCAGCACTCTAGGAGGCTGAGATGGGAGAATCACTTGAGGTCAGGAATTTAAGACTAGCCTGGGCAACATAGAGGGACCCTGTGTATACAAAAAATTTTAAAAATAATTAGTCGGATATGGTGGCATGCACCTACAGTCCCAGCTACAGAAGGCTAAGACTGCAGTGAACCATGATTGCATCACTGCACTCCAGCCCAGGCAACAGTGAGACCCTGTCTCTAAAAGTCAATAAATAGCAAAGATCTAGAATGTAGAAGAATGAGAAGATGATACACACTTGGGGCCAACTTAGAAAATTAAAAATTAACAAAGATGATTACTCTCCAAATTGATTTTATGAAATTAATGTCAAATATAACTAATGACTTTAAAAAGTAAATTCTGACACAAAATGGTAAAGTGCATGTGCAGAGATGAGGAAGCAAGCATGCAAAAGGACACTTCCACACTTAGGGTCAAGTAGGGCAGGTTCTGCACTGCTAAAGGAGACAGAGAGTGGCTGCTACAGGCAGGTGAAGGGAGTGACCACTAATGGCTACAGGGTTGCTTTTTGGGATAATGAAAATGTAGGATAAGACGGTGGTGGTGGTTGTAAAACTGTGAATATAACTGAAAACAACTGGATTATATGCTCTAAAAGGTGAGGTTTTCTGGTATGCGAACTATATCTCAAAAAGAAAAAGCAAGTATGATCTCTATTTTTACACACAAAAGATTCCTTCTTTTTTCAGATCATTATTTCAAGAGTCTAGTATGAGAGATCCTTTCACTATGGAGAGCTACTGGTAACCAAAATAGTGCACAAGAACCTGAAGTAGGAAGACAAATCAGCTCTAGGTTTTAGGGGTAGGGAAGAGGAGAGAAATGGCATCTTGATGATACATCTTGGCCAACCTACCTCACCAGAGTAGGAAAGCTGACAAGGTCTCAAGACAGAAGCTCTGCCAAAGAATTAAAAAATAGACATCTGGGAGAAATATGAGTTAAAAAACTGTATAATGCCAGGTGTAGTTAAAAATAATCGACTAGGCTAATGGAACAAATAGATTCTAGAAAAATATAAGTAAATATGTGTAAGTTTCACATGACAACTCATGGAAAATTAGACAATGTGAAAAGCAATTAGTAAATCCTGATAAAATATAAACTATTTATATGGAGTAAAATAAAATAAAGCATCTAAATGTAGCATTCTCCTCCACAATAACTTCCAAAGGTTAAAAGGCTAAATTAAAGGTTAAAAGCATTAGTGTATCTCGATTCTGAAGCAAATAAAAGACAGTAAAGAATTAGTTGGCCAGGCATGGTGGCACATGCCTGTTGTCCCAGCTACTTGGGAGGACCGCTTGAGCCCAGGAGTTCAAGGCTGTGGTGAGCTGTGATGATGCCACTGTATTCTAGCCTGGGGAAAACCGTGAGACCTTGAGCAACTCCCCCCTCAAAAAAATTAATTGATGATTTTGATTTAATATTTTTAAAGTTTTTGGAAAATAAAGATTAATACCCAGCTTCTAATGGACAAATGGTCCAATAATTTGAATACAGTTTAAATATCAGTTAAATGAGTAAAACTTAGGAGTAGGTTTGACTTTAAAAATAAACCCCAAACAGGGCAAATGTAAGATTCTACCTGCAACTATAAGCAACTATCTTACTTCTATTCAATTATAAGTAAAAGCATACTACTACACTTTCACAGTGAGAGGGAACAGGGACAGCAATCTGGCCACATACTACAAAAGTCTTGTTGATTTAACCTGATCATTCCATTTTTGGGAAACAGGTTCCAAGAAAATTACTCAAAGCAAGGTTGGAGGAGCCTGTTTTACTAAAAATGCTTAAAGCTGAATTATTTAAAAATAGTGAAAAACTGAAGCAGTCTAAATCCCAACACATGAAGAACAGTTATATAAATGACCTGTTTTTAATAAAATTTGTTGTTATGTTGACATTGCATGTTGAATTCATAGATACATAAAAAGGAGAAAAAAATAGGACACAACAGTATGGGATAAGCATTAAGTAAGTTTAAAAAACAAAACAAAAAATCCCTGCTGAGAACAGGTTCAGCAGAGCAAAGAGAGCTTTTGCACAAAGTGGGAAGGAGTGGGTAGAACAGTGGACAAGGACCTGGAGGAAAGAGAAGGATGGAAGTGCCTCAAAGGGAAGCAGAGGTTTGGCTTTGTTTTATTTTTAGAACAGCAGAGTCATCAGCCCCTAGGAATTTGGATGAGGTCACCCAGAGAGATTGTATGGAACAGAGGGCCTAAGAACTAAGAATAAAGGGTCAAAGACTTGGGAAAACCAAAAGTGTCTCAGTAAAGAAGTGGAAGCAATTTTTAAAAAAGGTTTACAACATTAAATGCTCCAGAAAAATAAAAATATTTTGCTTTTCTGGGAAGAATAGCAAAAAAAGAAAAAAAATTTTGATGGAGGAGAAACTTCAGGAGAAAGCAACCAGTTCAGAGGGATAAAAATCAAGAAGAATATACAGAGGCAGTGTGCACAGCATCAGGTGTGGGCGGTAGTGAGTGAAGGTTGCTACAGTGAGCTGAAAGTGAACACAGGAGCACCAGAAAGCAGAGGACAGTTCAAGTCATTCCTAAGGGCATCTGTCAGTGAATGGGAAACAGCTAAAGGGAACTCTCTCTGGCAAACTCCAGGGCAGAGCTCAGGAAAATCGAGGACTAGACCCATTAAAAAGATGAATAAAATAACAAAAACTGATGTTTTCAGTAGTGTTTTATAATAAAAGGCTTACTTTTGTGTATTAAAAAAAAAAACTTTCATGGGAGGTTAAGTTTTTCACTGTAAAACTTAAAAATCTGTAATACAAATTTCAGAAAAACACAATTTTAAAATAATTTAAAAATGGTAATTAAACTACAAAAAGAAATCCTGTGCAAATTCTGTTACTTGGGAAGCCATTTAAAAGTTCAATTCAGATCATCTCACTAGGTTCAGAAAAAGCATCTGACAAAAGTTCTTTCATAATTAAAACACTCAATAAATAAAAGAGAAATGACATCTACCAAAAATCCCATTTTGCATCATATGCAATGGTGAAAGACAGGGTGATTTCTTCGCAAGATCAGATACAAGACAAGGATGTCTGTTCTTACTGCTTCTCTTTAAACACTGTTCTTGAGGTTCCAGCCAGGACAATTAGGCAAGAAAAAGAAACAAAAGGCATCAAAATTGGAAAGGAAGAAATAAAACTATCTCTATTTGCAGATGACACAATCTTAGATGTAGAATATGATAAACCAATAAAAACCTATTAGAATAAACTATTTCAGCAAAGCTGTAGAATATAAAATCAATATATGAAATACACAGTATACAAAAACATATTGTATACACATACAATAAACAATCCAAAAATGGAATTTTAAAAAATTTCACTCATAATATCACCAAAAAGGAAAAAACACTTAAGAATAAAATTAACAAAAGTACAAAACTCACACTCTGAAAACTATACAACACTGTTGAAAGAAATAATGATTTAAACAGAAAAACATCTCATGTTCATCGATCAGAAAACTTAGTATTGTTAAGAGAAGCAACACTTCTCAAATTGATTTACAGATTCAACACAATCCCTAACAAAATCCCAGCTGGCTTCTTTGTAGTAGTTGATAAGCTCATCCTAAAATCTGTATGGAAACTTAAGGAAACCAAAATAGCCAAAACAACCTTGTTTAAAAAAAAACAAAAACAAAAATCCCCACAAAGTTACAGAACTCACAGTGCCAAGTTTCAAAACTTACCACAAAGTAAATAAGAAAGTAATCAAGACAGTGTGGTACTGGCACAAACAAAGAGATTGATGGAACAGAACAAAGTCTGGAAATAAATGCATCTATCTATAGTCAAGGCACCTTTTTAACAAGGGTGCCAAGACCATTCAGTGGGAAAAGAATAGTCCTTTTTGACAAATGATGCTGGGACAACTAGATAGCCATGTGTGGTTGGATCCTTAACTCATATAAAATAAAATGAATCAAACACTTAAATGTAAGTAACACTTAAATGTAACTTGGAAGGCCGAGATGAGTGGACTTGGGAGGCCGAGATGAGTGGACTGTCTGAGCCTGCAGGTTCGAGACCAGCCAGTGCAACTTGGCAAGACCTCATCTCTACAAATATATTAAAAAATTAGCTGGGTGTGGTAGTGTGTGCCTGTAATTCCAGCTACTTGGAAGGCTGAGGCTTGTCTGAGCCCAGCAGGTTGATGCTGGGGTGGCCATGAGCATGCCACTGCACTCCAGGCGACAGAGTGAGATTCTGACTCAAAAAAAGAGAGCTAAACTATAAAACTCTTTGAAGGAAACACAGGGGTAAATCTTCATGACCCTGAAAATTTAGCAATGGATTCTTAGTTATATGTGACACCAAAAGCATAAACAACAAAAGACAAGGTAAACTGGACTTGACCAAACTTAAAAGACTATGCTTTAAAGGGTACTAGCAAGAAAGTGAAAAGACAAACCTATAGAATGGGAGAAAATATTTGCAAATCATGTAATGGATAAGGAACTTGTATGTAGAATATATAAATAACTCTTGGCTGGGCGTGATGGCTCACATCTGTAATCCCAGAACTTTGGGACGCCAAGGCAAGAGTAATGCCTGAGCCCAGGAGTTTGAGACTAGCCTGGGCAACTTGCGAGACCTTGTCTCTACAGTAAGTCAATAAATTAGCTGGGTGTGGTGGCTTGTGCCTGTGGTTCCAGCTACTTGGAAGGCTGAGGTGGAAGGATTGCCTGAGCCCAGCAGTTCGAGGGTGTGGTGGCATGAGCATGCCGCTGCATTCCAGCCTAGGCAACAGAGTGAGACTTCTACTCAAAAAACACACACACAAACTCTTAAAATTCAATTCTCCAATTTATGTTTAAATGAGTTAAACATAGAATTATTCCATGATCCAGCAAATAAAAACCATGACTACACAGCAACTCATACATAAAATGTGTTCATAGCAGCATTATTCATAATAAAGGGGTAGAGACAACCCAAAGATCCATCACCTGATAAAGTGATAAACAAAATGTGGTATATCCATACAATGGAATATTATTCATCTATAAGGAATTAAGTACTGATAAATGGTGTCACATGGATGAACCTTAAGAATATTATGCTAAGTGAAAAACCCACACATTGTCATTTATATTAAGTGTCCAGAATAAGCAAATCCATAGACAGAAAGTTGCTTAGCACTGGGTAAAAGGGACAGAGAGATAATAGCTAAAGGATATAGGATTTCTTGTTGAAATTATTCTAAAATTGATTTTGATGACACCTGCACATATCTGTGTATATAATAAAAAACACTGGGTGTATTTTATTTTAAACAAGTGAATTATATGTAAACTACACCTTACTAAAGCTTTTGATTGTTTTTAAAGAGTTAAGTCCCTGGGGCAGAAAATATACTACATGAGCTTGGAGCATATCATAGTGTCAGAAAGTAAAGTGTTTTAAAAAATAAATGATCAAACTATAGAGAATTAATTAATTAAGGTTTATCAAAGGGACACAGAAGTCAATGGAAAGGAGCTCCCAATGCCCAATGGTCAAAGCTGGAACAATTTGAGCACCCCAAACAAAGTACCATTGGGACTGCAATCCAAAATGTAAAATTAATATCCTCAAGTCCACAATGATATAGAAAATTGGGGAAAAGAGACACATCTTCCAAGCAGAATACCAAATAATTTACATAAATACTACACCCACAGGGAGGTGGAGCATAACTCCCCATTACTTCAGTGTGGAGTAGACTTAATGACTTGCTACCAAAGAATACGCTATGGAAAGGGAAGAAAAAGTGACTTCATAATGGAAACACCTGATAAACACTATCTAAGCCAAGTGATCAAGGTCAATAGCAACAGTGTTATGATTAGACTAAGGCTATGGGTTTTGGGGAGGAAGACCACAGAGTGCCACCGTCATCACATCATATCAAGGGTACGTTCTGTCAACATAAGAAAAACATCAAACAAATCTCAACTGAGGGACTACAAAATAACTGACCAGTCCTCCATAAAACAGTCATCAAAAATAAAGAAAGCTTAAGATACATCACAGGCCACAGGAACCTAAGGAGACATGACAATTAAATGTAATTGTATCCTGGATAGGATCCTGGAACTTTTTGTTAAGGCTTCAGGTAAAAACTCAGGAAATGTGAATAAAGAATGAGCTTTAGTTAATAATAATGTAGTATTAGTACCGGTTCATTAAATGTGACAAATGTATCATACAAACACATTAATACTAGGGAAAATGGGATGTGGGAAAACTATTATTTTCATAATTCTTCTGTAAATCTAAAACTATTTTAAACATAAAAACACAGGCCTGGTATGATGGCTCACGCCTGTAATCCCAGAGCCTTCAGAGGCCAAGGTGGGAGGACTGCTTGGGGCCAGGAGTTCAAGACAAGCCTGGGCAACTTAGCAACACTCTGTCTCTACCAAAAAAAAAAAAAAAATCTAAAATATTAACTAGGCGTAGAGGCACATGCCTGTAGTTCCAGTTACTCAGGAGGCTGAGGTGGGAGAATTGCTTGAGTCCAGGAGTTCTAGGCTGCAGTAACTATGACTGTACCACTGGACTCTAGCCTGGGTGATAGAGCAAGACTGCATCTCTACTTCTAAAATAATTAAAAACCCAAGTTCACATCAACCCCAGGAATAAAGAAAGAATGCTTTCTATGAGAAAAGTCTCTCTGAGACCACTTAGGCAGAAAGTACTTCTCCAGTCCTTGTAGACACAGCAGGCTGGGTGACTTCCCCTTTCATCTCAGTACATACTAACTATATCCTTTGGGCACTACCCTCTGATATGGAGAACTTGAGGGCAATGCCCACCTTTCCCCCTCTTAGGAAGACTGTAAACTCTGTCATCTATGAGGTTTATACTCAAGATAAATACTACTTTGGGCAGCTGCTGAAGCCCCCACCACAAGGCTGAGGAATTTATGAAGTCCAGTCTTAGCAATAATTGAAAAATATATCATGCAGACTTTAAAAGTTCAATTAAAAGCCTAGGGAAGCCGGGCTCGGTGGCTCAGCCTGTAATCCCATGCCTTTGGGAGGCTGAGCTGAGTGGATTGCCTGAGCCTGCGGGTTCGAGACCCGCCTGGGCAACTTGGTGAGACCTCATCTCTACAATAAATCAAAAAATTAGCCAGGTGTGGTAGCGCGCGCCTGTAGTTCCAGCTACTCGGAAGGCTGAGGTGGAAGGATCGCCGGAGCCCAGCAGGTCGAGGCTGTAGTGGCCGGGAGCGGCCACTGCACTCCAGTCTGGGCGACAGAGTAAGACTCCAACCCAAAAAAAAAAAAAAAGCCTAGGGAATAAGACTGGGCATGGTGGCTCATGACTGAAATCCCAGCATTTTGGGAGGTCAAAGCGGGAGAATCACTTGAGCCCAGGAGTTCAAGCCCAGCCTGGGCAATGTAGTGAGACCGCGTGTCTACAAAAAATTAAAAAATTATCTGGGCATGGTGGCATGCGCCTGTAGTCCCAGTTCCTCAAGAGGCTGAAGTAGAAGGAGCACCTGAGACCAGGAAGTCAAGGCTGCGGTGAACTGTGATGGGCCACTGCACTCTAGTCTGGGTGACAGAGTGAGACCCTCAACTCAAAAAATAAGACAAAACAAAAAACTCTAGGAACAAAAATAAAATAGCCTTTAGCTTTCAATGTTTAATTTCATTAGTTCATTAATAATGATACATACTTTTATAATTTTCTATAAACAAAGGGCATAGTTGAAAAACATATACTTCTAAGTTATAAGCTCCCTGCTGTATTTATCAAAGGCTCCCTCTGAGTTAGGGGTTGTGGTCTTACTCATATTTTTAACCCAGAAAGCATTTAACAAACTATTTTCTTTTTAAGTTGAGGTCTTACTCTGTCGCCCAGGCTGGAGTGCAGCGGCACAATCACAGCTCACAATAGCCTCAACCTCCTAGGCTTAGGCGATCCTTCTGCCTCGGTCTCCTGAGTAGCTGTGACTACAAGTATACACCACCATGTCCAGCCCAGGAAACACACTCTTTACTGGAAGAGTCAGTCCCACTTTAGCTGCCCACAATCTGCTGTTGACTGATGGCACATCAAACACACAGGGCATAAGACCTACCAAACAAGCTCTCTACCTCTACTCATTAGGATAGCCACTATAAAAAATAAGTGTTGGCAAGGATGTAGAGAAAATGGAACCCTTATGTACTATTTGTGAGAGTATAAAAAGGTCCAGCCACTTTGGAAAATAGCATAATAATCCTCAGAAAAGTTAAACACAAGATTACTGTATGATCTAGCAATGCCACTTCTGGGAACATACTCAAAAGATCTGAAAGCAGGGCTCCCAAAAGATACTGCCAGTAATAGCAGCGTTTACTCAAAACAGCCAAAAGGTGGAAGCAATCCAGCTGTCCATCAACAGATGAATGGATAAACAAAGTGTATATACAAAGTGAAATATCACTCTGCCTTAAAAAGAAAATTTTGACACATGTTTAAACATGGATGAAACTTGAAGTCATTATGGTAAGTGAAACAAGTCAGTCATAAAAAGACAAACACTGTATAATGCCACTTATTTTGAGGGAGCTAGAGTACTTAAATCTGTAGAGACAGAAAGCAGAATGGCAGTTGCAGGGGATAAAGGGGAAGGAGAGTGGAGTCGTTATCAAATGAGTATAGCGTTTTGGTTTGGGAGACAAACAGTTCTGGAGACTGAATAATGTGAATATACTGAATAATGTTAATACTGAACAATACACTTAAAAATAGTTAAGATGGCAAATTTTATGGTATATATATTTTACCACAATTTTTAAAAAGGCTTCCTAAAGTGACCTGTGTACATAGGTGTGTAGCCTATAAGCCATAGTCATTCATTTTGATGCTTTATTCTCTAGCCACACATAGAAATGCAAAAAAAATTGCTCTCAGGACTTCACTGATACAGCCATTTCAGCACTCAGAATGGCATGATGCCATTCTCATCAAAGAGTAAAATGAGACTCTGAGAAGTTAAATGACATGCTCCAAGTCATCCAGCCAATAGTGCCAGACTATTTTAAATGCAATTTCTAAATTGATGAGAGATGTTCTTGATGAGGCTTATAGTTCAATGAGGAACTTGTTCCTTCCTTCCTTCATGTATTCAAATAATAAAGAGAAATGAATGGAAAAGTAAGAAAATATAACTTAAGGGGATGGCACAGAGTTAGTCAGCCTCAAGGTATTACATCTGCCTGATTCAATAAATATTTCCTGAGCATTTACTATGTGCAACATGTGTTCTAGGTGCTAGGAATACCTTAGGCAACAAAGTCCCTGCTCCCAAGGAGTGGGGCCAGTCCTTTGATTCATTTCTAGTTGCCTTTCAGATAAACAACAGTTGTCTCAAACTTTACACTTTCCAAGCCTCCAATTCTTCATGTACTCTTGGCAGATGCCCAGCCTTACCTCCTATCTCACTCAGAAGCTAAGGTCACCTAGCATTAAAATCCCTCATGAACACTCAGTTTGGCATGGTTTTATAGTGTTGTCTGTTCCTACAGCACCCTTGTGTTCTTCTTTTGAGCTGAAGAGGAAGTGCTCCTCTTTCTTTCCCATCTCTAATCTCACATGCACAGCTACACCAGAGACAATGGAAGCTCAATACAGGCCAGAGGCCCTGTTCCTTCTTCCTTCCTTGGGACGTTTCTCCCATGAATATCCCCTCTTCTAACATTGTCAATCTATCCAACAGAAAAACAGATTTCTCCATTGCTTCAAAATTCTACAGCTTCTATGAAGATTTTGACTCTCACT
The DNA here is from genome assembly GCF_000164805.1 of Carlito syrichta. Lineage (NCBI taxonomy): Eukaryota > Metazoa > Chordata > Mammalia > Primates > Tarsiidae > Carlito > Carlito syrichta. The sequence continues at coordinate 196,341 of NW_007250675.1, forward strand.
GCTAAACTTTCCAAATAAAAATTCCTCCACTTTAGTCCTAATTAACACTCACATGCTGTGTGTAATAGCTGTGGGCAGGCCACTATCCCTGCCTAGGTCTGTTTCTCCATCTGCATAACAGAGAAATAATTGTGCCTTATCTATCCTACAGAAGTGTGAAGAGGTTTGACATGACAGCAGTGAAAGCAACTGAAAAAGTACAAAGTGCTATATAAAAGACATTTTCATAAATATTCGGCTTTTACATGATATCTCTGTTCTAACAATTTCCAAGTATCTACCTAAGCATGGATTCTAACTTTTGTATATGCAATCAAAGGTACAAGTCTGTCACCCCCCCACACACCAAAAATGTCATTTCCCTATCCCCCAGAACATATCTCCATTTTCTTTTCCCTTAATGTTCATCTGTAACTGGCAGACTTCAGGACTCCTGAAGCAGTTGGGGTCATTCTAAAACATAGAAAATAGCCACAACAAAGGAGGAGGCAGAGAAAGAAATTCAGGCTTTTAAGAAGCCTACCAGAGCCAAAAGGCATCCAAGTACATGAAACAGAGCCCCTGCAGAGACTACTGCAGATCAGATGCAGGTAGTTGATGTAATGACCCATGATGACAAGGACCACATCTTACTAATCTTATATCTGCCATTATACAGTCTCTGTTCCTCACATAGTGATGAGCACTAAACACTGACTGAATTAGTATCCATAAACTGGCTGGGCATAGTGGCCCATGTCTGTAATCCCAGGACTTTGGGAGGCCAAGGCAGGAGGATTACTTGAGGCCAGGAGTTTGAGACCAGCCTACAGCAAGATCCCATCTCTGCAAAAATTAGCTGGGAGTGGTAGCACATGCCCGTCGTCCAGCTATTCAGGAGGCTGAGGTGGGAGCACTGCTTGAGCCTAGAAAGTCCAGACTGCAGTGAGCCATGAGCTCACTACTGTACTCCAGCCTGGGTGACAAAGTGAGACCCTGTCTCTCTCCCCACACACCTTGCAAAAATTAATACCTATAAACTTCTCCCTAGATGCCTACTCACACTTGAAAATCTGATCTTCCCTCACCTTTGGAAATTCTAAATCTAAAAAGAATAGTACTAGAGAAAATTCATAATCACCCAAAATGGGCAATTTGTGGATACCAATGAGAAGTCTAGACTCTTAGGGCATACAGGAAAAACAGAGGTCATCTATCCAACTTCCTTTCCAGTATTTTAGTTTCTATAGCATCTTCACAATTCAGAATCACTGGACTACATGAAAATAGTAAGACTTTTTCAGTGCCAACAATTCTAAGCTTTGAGGAATACAAAGACAATCACTACAGAAATTTAAGTCTAGTCAGAAAAATAAGTGCAACAATAATATGGAGAAAATGCAAAAAGCTACTGAAAAGAAGAAGAGAATTTCTTGCACTCTAAGTACTAAGGAAACAGAAATTGCAATTTAAGGTCTATATGGGGTTTAAGAGACCTAGCAAACACCCCAGGCTCTCAGTTAAGACTCCATAAACGGCTACACTCCTAGGAGTGAACAAAAGCAAAAATCAGAGGCAGACAAAGCCATATTAAAAACTGTAACCTTAGAACAAGCATGATGGCTCATACTTGCAATCCCAGCACTTTGGGTGCCTGAGGTGGGAGGATTATTTGAGCCCAACAGTTTGAGACCAGCCTGAGCAACACAGCGAGACCCCATCTCTACAAAAAAAAAAAAAAAAAAAAAAAAAGCCAGGTGTGGTGGTGCATGCCTGTAGTCCCAGCTACTTAAGAGGCTGAGGTAGAGGGCTTGCCTGAGTCCAGTAGGTCGATGCTGCGGTGAGCTGTGATCCAACTGCTGCACTCAAGTCCAGGAGACAGAGTGAGAACCTGACTCAAAAAAAAAAAAAAAAAAAAAAAAAAAAATTGCAGACAAGCCTTAAATCATCTCATTCTCTGACTGGATTTAAGGTTATCTGTCACTACTCCACCTGCCTATCAGTGAGTAGGGAGAACTCTCTCTAGAAAAAAAAGTCATCCACAGCCTCTATAAATTTCATATACAGTATCCAACATTCACTTGAATTATTACTAAGCATACAAAGAAAAAGAAAAAAAGAAGAAAAAATCAACAATGGAAACATATCCACAGATGATCTGGTTATTAGTTATTAAAGATGGTCTTTAAAATAGCTGTAAATAGCCGGGCTCGGTGGCTCAGCCTGTAATCCTGCGCCTTTGGGAGGCTGAGGTGAGTGGATTGCCTGAGCCCGCGGATTCGAGACCCACGCGGGCAACTTGACGAGACCTCATCTCTACAATAAATCAAAAATTAGCCGGGCGTGGTAGCGCATGCCTGTAGTTCCAGCTACTCGGAAGGCTGAGGCAGAAGGATCGCCGGAGCCCAGCAGGTCGAGGCTGCGGTGGCCGGGAGCGGCCACTGCTCTCCAGTCTGGGCGACAGAATGAGACTCCAACTCAAAAAAAATAAATAAATAAAAATAAAAAATAAAATAAAATAGCTGTAATTGATATGCTCAAGAAATCAAATAACAAGATGATAAATTTCACTAGAGATCCAAAATGTATACAACAGGATCAAAGATTCCATTAAGAGCATGAAAAAGTACCTCTCAGAATGGAGAAAATATTTGCAATACATAAATCCAAAAGAAAACTAATGTTCAAGATCTATAAAGAACTCCTATAATTTCAGCCTGGGCAACATAGCAAGACCTCATCGCTACAAAAAATTTAAAAATCACCCGGGTGTGGTGGCTCGTACCTGTAGTACCAGCTACTCAAGTGGCTGAGGCAGAGGATTGCCTAAGCCCAAGAGATCAAGGTTGTAGTGAGCAGTAATCATTCAACCACACTCCAGCCTGGGTGAGAGCGTGAGATCCCTATGGGGGGGGGGAGAGGATGGTACTCCTATAATTTAATAAATGATCAAAACCTGCAAAATAATATTTAAATACTTCACAAGAAGATAGATAAATGGTTAATAAATATATATATATATTTTTGAGTTGGAGTCTCACTCTGTCACCCAGACTGGAGTGCAGTGGCCGGGAGCGGCCACTGCAACCTCAACCTGCTAGGCTCTGGTGATCCTTCCGCCTCAGCCTTCCAAGTAGCTGGAACTACAGGCGCGTGCAACCACGCCTGGCTAATTTTTTTTTTTTTTAATTGTAGAGATGAGGTCTCGCCAAGTTGCCCAGGCGGGTCTTGAACCCGCGGGCTCAGGCAATCCACTCACCTCAGCCTCCCAAGGGCACGGAATTACAGGCTGAGCCACCGAGCCCGGCTGAATAAATATTTTAAAAGAAATAAAATCACCAGGGAAATGCAAACAAATTTCACAATGCATACCACTTTATACTCACAGAGAGGCTAAAAATAATACCAAGTGTTGTTGAGGGTACAGAATAGTCTGAATTCTAATACACTGCTAGTGGAAGTATAATATGATTTAACCACTTTGGACAACTGTTTGGAAACATACCCTACAGTGGAAACTATGTATAACCTGTGATACAGTCTTCTGCTCCTAGGTATATATACCCAACAGAAATGTGTACCCATGTCTACCAAACACATGTGCTAGAGTGTTCATGGAAGCACTATTATTATTAGTGGTCAAAAACTGGGAACATGCCCAATATTTCTTAATAGTAGGATTGTGGTACCCTCCTACCATGGAATACTATTACTGCAATGAGAATGAACTCAAAATCACACAAAAATAATGTTGAGTTAAAAAAAAAAAAAAAGTCAGACAGGAAGGAGGACATATTATATGATTCTATTCATATGAAGTACAAAAAGTAAATCTATGCTGTTAGACATGCGAATAGAAGTTACCTTGGGAGAATAAGACTTACTGGAAGGGAGTCAAGGAGAACTTATGAGGTGCTAGGGTTCTGACTGCTGACCTGGATGCTAATTGTTACATGAGTACATTTAGTTTGTGAAAAAGTATCAAACTGTAATCTTATAATATGTATGCCTTTCTTTATGTATACTGTACTTCAATAAGAGAAAAAATAGGGAGAAGAGGTTGAAAAGAACAATTATCACAAAATTGAGGATAACAGTCAACTCTTAAAGGGGATTTAATAAGGCATTTCTAAGGTACTGTCAATGCTCTATTTTGCAAGTTGCACAAGGATTACAATTTTGCTTGTTGGGTTTTTTTTGTGTGTGTGTTGGGTCTTACTCTGTTGCCCAAGCTGAAATGCAGTGGCACAATCACAGCTCACCACCGCCTTGACCTCTGGACTCAGGCGATCCTTCAGTCTCGGCCCCCAAGTAGGTGAACTATAGGTGTACACCACAATGTCCAGCTAATTTTCATTTTTTTGTAGTGATGAATCCTATGTTGCCCAGGCTGGCCTCAAACTCCTGTGCTCAAGCAATCCTCTCACCTCAGCCTGGGATTGATCATAGGCATGAACCACCATGCTTGGTCTTGATTACATGTATTTAACTTATTTTTTAAACAGTACATAGGACTTACCTATGTTTAAATGACTATTCCAAAATAAAATTAAAAGAGGTAAGAAAATACAATACTCCAATGAATGAAGAAATAAATGAAATGAGTAAGTTCCTAGAAAAACAGAACTTATCAAGAAAAAAATTGAAAGTGGAAACAGTCATACGACCTTTTTTTTTGAGTTGGAGTCTCACTCTGTCACCCAGACTGGAGTGCAGTGGCCGCTCCTGGCCACTGCAGCCTCAACCTGCTGGGCTCTGGCGATCCTTCCGCCTCAGCCTTCCAAGTAGCCGGAATTATAGGCATGCACTCCGGCTGATTTTTTGATTGATTGTAGAGAAGAGGTCTTGCTGCCCAGGCGGGTCTTGAACCCGCGGGCTCAGGCAATTCACTCACCTCAGCCCCCCAGAGGCGTGGGATTACAGGCTGAGCCACTAAGCCCGGCCATACAACCATTTTTTAAAGAATTCTGCATCAGTGGTTTGACATCTTCCCACCAACACAAACACCAAAACAAAACAAAACACTCAGGTTCAGACTGATTTATAGGTAAGTTCTACCAAACTCTTAATCAATCATTCCAGTTTTACAGAAATAGAACAGAAAAAGAAAGGCTTTTGAATTCATTTTGGAAGGATAGCCTAATTTTTATACCAAATCATATGAGAAAAACCAAATTATTTGTTAGCAAACCAAATCCAGCAATATATAATAATGATAATACATGATGACTGAACTGAGTTTAATCTCTGGAACGCAAAACTAGCTCAACATTAGAAAATATATTAATGTTATCTGAAATTTATAACAGATTAAAGAAGAAAAACCGTAAGAAAATTTTTATAGATGCAATAAAAAAGCATCTGTGGAAACTTAATCATTTAGGATTAAAAAAACATAGTTTAAAAAAACCTGAAAAAGAAAGTTTATGAAACAGGGTGCTGTGGCATTTGCTTGTAATCCCAGTTACTTGGAGGCTGAGGCAGGATTGTCTTCGCCTAGGAGTTTAAAATCACCAGGGCAACACAGCAAGATCTTGTGTCAGAAAGAAAAGAAAAAAAAAAAAGACAGAAAGCCTTATGAAAATATAAAAAACCAGCAGGGCCCACTACTCAATAAGAGCTTTCCTATGAACACAGAGCAAGTCAGGAATGCCCCCTCTATCACCACTGCTCTTAACTTTGTAAAAGAGGATCCGGACAGCACAGTAAAGACAAAACAAACGAAATCTAAGTAGGCAAGAAACAAAACTGTCATGACTTTCAGAGGATATGCTTATCCTAAAAGAATTTAAACAGTAATTACTGGAATAAAAGCAAGGGTGCTGGACCTAAAATCAATTTTTAAGAGCCAAATGCATTCTTATAAACCAGTTATAGATACCACTTAGACAAGCAACAACAAATATAAGGTGTATCAACAAATAAGTCTAACAAATGGTGTGACAAATTATATGCAAAAATGCTATCAAAAAAACTTTACTGAAAAAATTACTTAGGAAAACAATGTGGCATTACCTAGTGAACACATAAATGCCCTATGACCCAGCAGTTCTACTGCTGGGAATTTATCTAAAGGCACTCTTTTATAAATCATAAGAAATGTCCAAAGTTACCTGCAGGAAAATTGTTTGTAATAACAACAAACAACCCACATGTCCATTAATACTAAATGGATACACTATGGTATATTTATACAATTATATTTAAAGCAGTGAAAATGAATAACTATATTAAAAAACAATGATTAATGAAAAAAGTCAGCTGAAGAATATATACTTATGATTTTACTTACATAAAATCAAAAACCAGAAAATGCTAAGTGATATATTGTAAGATAAACATGTAATGGTAGCCAGGCTCAGTGGCTCAGCCTGTAATCCCACACCTTTGGGAGGCTGAGGTGAGTGGACTGCCTGAGCCCACAGGTTCGAGACCTGCCTGGGCAGCGAGACCTCATCTCTACAATAAATCAAAAAATTAGCCGGGCGTGGTAGCGCATGCCTGTAATTCCAGCTACTTGGAAGGCTGAGGCGGAAGGATCGCCGGAGCCCAGCAGGTCGAGGCTGCGGTGGCCGGGAGCGGCCACTGCACTCCAGTCTGGACGACAGAGTGAGACTCCAACTCAAAAAACAAACAAAACAAAACAAAACAAACAAACATGTAATGGTATTTAATATATATGAATGTGCTTAATCGGTAATACACACTCTAGGAAATAGTCATCATGATGGTAGCTGCAGAGAACAACCTGCAGTGGTCAAGAGTGGTGGCAGAGACACACAGAAACAAAGGTCTAAGGAAAACAAAACAAAACAATAACACTAGGCTAATGATGTCCTAAGGAAATTCTACCATTTAAAGATAAGGAAATCCCAAAGCTACTTCAAAACATAAAAAAAGACAGAAAACTTCCAAATTCATTTTATGGAGCAAACATACACGATAAATCCTGACAAATAATGCACAAAAGATACTAAAAATATTACTTATAATTATCAACACAAAAATCTCTGAATATTAGCAAACAGAATCTAACACCACATTATAAAAGAATACAACATAACCAGTTTCTTCAAGTAACTGAGGGAGGTTCAAAATAAGGAAATCCACTGGCATGATCCTCATATTAACAATGCTAACAAGAGAAAAATCATATCCCCACGGAGGCAGAAAAGATATTTGACAAAATTCACCCATTTTTGTTAAAAACAACCAAAACAGGAGGTGATGGATACTGTCTTAAGTAAATAAAATATACCTCAGTCCAATGCCAGCACCTGACCTAATGTGTAAACACTACAGGCTTTTCTGCCAAAGTCACAAATCACATAAGGTCAAAATATTTTCCAATTTACATTTTTTATAGGTAAGCTTTAAATTCTAGGATGCTAGACAAGCGTTTTTCAGTTCTTGAATGCTAAATTCTGTTCTGCTGGGATAATCAGAAACACTCCTAATGTTATTAAAAAATTGTGGGCTTCTTACAACTATATGTGAAAATAATGTGGCATTACCTAATCACAAATGTCTTTTCTTTCTAGTTGCCTTTAGACTCAAGATTTTTTTTTTTTTTTTGAGTTGGAGTCTCATTCTGTCGCCCAGACTGGAGTGCAGTGGCCGCTCCTGGCCACCGCAGCCTCGACCTGCTGGGCTCTGGCGATCCTTCCGCCTCAGCCTTCCAAGTAGCCGGAATTACAGGCGTGCACTACCATGCCCGGCTGATTTTTTGATTTATTGTAGAGATGAGGTCTTGCTGCCCAGGCGGGTCTTGAACCCGCGGGCTCAGGCAATCCACTCACCTCAGCCTCCCAAAGGTGCGGGATTACAGGCTGAGCCACCGAGCCTGGCTAAAGAAAGAATTTACAACACTCATAAAGACTGTCACTTTTATCATCACTTAGAGTGAAAAGTGGTCAGGGTTTCCTGAAAGAATGCTTGAAAATATTAGCAAAATGTTATCACAGGCAGAATGGCTCATTAAGGGTATGCACATTCTAGAGACAGTCTTAATCTAGCATTGCTATCAACTGTTTTTTCACTGGTATGAAACATAACAAATATTTTTATATGCCTATATAGCCCTACAGCAAAAATTAACTTGTGAGATGGTCTACACTGATTTTCTTTTCTTTTAAAAGTATCTGCTTCAACCATGGAACACAAAGCTAATTTAATGGGAAAAAATGTAAACATACTTGGTTCAGCATTGCTAGGTTGAAAAGAGAAGGATTTCAAACAAGCCCCTAAATGAAACACTTTCGCATATTGTTGAAACAATAAACAGCGGTAACTGAACTTAGTTACTAACTCAAAGAAAATCCTTGTGGCCAAGGTATTACTCTCTACTTTGCCAGCCTTACCTATGTTCAGAGGTAATTTAGATATTAACTGGGGAAATGTATTGCTTTTGCTTTATTTTCTTTAGCTGTGCAGCAAAGCCTTTTTTTTTCTATAAAAGGACTGCACCAAGTTATCTTTTTCAAAACTGCTTTTAATCAGTTCTATTTAAGTATTTCCTATCTCTAAAACTCGACATTTTTCATTATACTTTTTTTCTAATGCCAACATGGCAGCATTCACTGCAATCACTAGTTAAAAACTCTCTTCAGTCAAACACACAAGAATAACCTAATCCTTGAAGTAAACAACTACAGTATTAAAAAGTTCCAACTTTACTTGCAGAAGCAAAGAAAATACTGTCATTTTTCCTCAAGGGATTAATATTGGGCTTTTATCATTAAAGTAAATCAACTTACTAGTTTTTAACCTCAAGTTTTTTCCCATTTCATTATACCTCAATGCTTATCCAGAGATTTGTCAGGTAAATTGCTCTTCAGTAACAGGGAAACAAATAGTCCACACGTAAATCTTCTTCATATACATGCATATGTGCTAAATTCATGTAATGTTACTAAGGGTAGTGAAAATACTAGACCTGGAGACCATCCTAATCCCTTCATTCGACAGATGAGAAAAATGAAAACCTGCAGAAGCAGAGTAGCTAGCACAAGTCCATGTGACATGTCACCTGCAGCAGGGACCAAGACTCAGGTCTCCTGACTTCCAAGTCAGTGCTCTTTCACTAGGCTGAAAAGCTGCCTTTCATGGCTTCCCACATATTTCAGCACATCCTCATACAAGTACCTTTCTGAAAGGAACTCACCAGCAACTCTAGTGAAAAGGAACTGTATCTCAATCTACAGAAAAGTTATAAATCTAGGTCACCAAATTTTTATTCTCTGAAGCATTTAAGAGTAACTTTATAGATGTCTCATTATTCCAAGAGTTTAGTATGTATTTCCTACAAACAACACAAGGCCATTCTCATACATAATCAAAATACAGGCCATGTGCAGTGGCTCACACCTGTAATCCCAGAACTTTGGGAAGCCAAGGTGGGAAGGACTGCTTGAGCCTAGATGTTGGAGCCAGCCTGGGCAACATAACAAAACCCTGTTTCTACAATAAAAAGAAAAAAATTACCCAGGCACGGTGGTGTGTGCCTTAGTCCCAGCTCATACTTGGGAGGCTGATGTGGGAGGATCACCTGGACCCAGGAGCTTGTGCCACTGCACTCCAGCCTGGGTGACTGGAGACCTCGACTCAAAAAAGCAAAAAACCTGGCTGGGCTTGGTGGCTCAGCCTGTAATCCTAGTACTCTGGGAGGCAGAGGCAAGTGGATTGCCTGAGCCCGTGGGTTCAAGACCAGCCCGGGGAACTTGGTGAGACCTCGTCTCTAGAATAAATCAAAAATTAGCCAGGTGTGGTAGTGCACACCTGTAGTTCTGGCTACTTGGAAGGCTGAGGCGGAAGGATCACCGGAGCCCAGTAGGTTGATGCTGGAGTGGCCATGAGTGTACCATAGCACTCCAGCCTGGGAGACAGGGTGAGACTCCCGACTCCAAAAAAACACAAAAAACAACAAAAAACCTTGACTAAAAAAAACAAAACAAAAATGCAACCAACAAAGTCATGAACACTGGTACAACATGACTACAATCTAATCTTTAGACCCTACTCTAGTTTTGCCAATTGTGCCAGTTTAGAATCACATACCCCTTTTGGACTCCTTCCTTCAATGTAACAATTCCTCAGTGTTTTCTTGAATTCCATAACTTTGACATTTTTGAAATATTAGGCCAGTTATTTTGTAGAATATCCCTAAACTAGGGTTTCCCTGATGTTGCCTTACAAAGATATGGATTATGCCCCAAACCCTTGACTGTCTTTATTCTAAAGAAAAACCTAGAGAATGCTGAACTGTGTATAGATGTGCCTTGACTTATGATAGGCTTATGTCCTAATAAATCCAACATGAAGTTGAAATATCATACGTTGAAAATGCATTTACAGGCAACCCCTTTGGGTCCCCTCCCACCGTGGGAGCTTTTCTGTCCTCTCAATGAATCCTTTCTAAAAAGAAAAAATAAAAATAAATAAATAAATAAATAAATAAATAAAAGAAAATGCATTTAATACACCTAACCTACTGGACATCATAATTTAGCCTGACCTAACTTAAGCATGTTCAGAGCACTTATATTAGCTTACAGTTGGGCAAAAGCATCTAACACAAAGTCTACTTTGTAATAAAGTACTGAATATCCCAGGAAATTTATTTAATATTGTACTGAAACTGAAAAGCAGAATGGTTGTGTGGGTACCCAAAGTAAAGTTTCTACTGAATATGTATCACTTTCACTCCACCATCAAGTTGAAAAATCCTAAGCTGATCCATCATAAAACAGGTACTGTCTGGATATTAACACTGAACAGAAGAAGGTGATTTTTTTAAGTGGGCAAAAGATAACTGAATACTTCACCAAAAAAGATACCCAATGGGCCAGGCACAGTGGAATTATAGGTAATCCCAGCATTTTGGGAGGCCAAGGCAGGAGGATCGCTTGAGGCCAGGAGTTCAAGACCAGTCTGGGCAAAATAGCAAGATCTCGTTTCTACAAAAAAAATCAAAAAATTAGCCAGGTGAAGTGTCATGTACCTGTAGTCCCAGATACTTGAGAGGCTGAGATGGAAGGATCACCTGAGCCCAGGATGCAGAGGCTACAATGAACCGTAATCATGCCACTGCACTCTAGCCTGGAAAAGAACGAGACTCTGACTCAATAAAGAAAAAAATAGATGGTTAATAAGCACATCAAAAGATGCTCACTAACATTAATCAGGAGGGAAATACAAAGAAAAATAACACAATAGCACTTAAAAACCCACTGTATAGATGGGATAAACCAAAAAGACTAACAAACCCAAGTGTTATTGAGGATGTGGATAAACTGGAACTCTTCCTACACTGCTGATGGAAAAGTAAAACGATACAGCTACTTTGGAAAACAGAAGTGTCAAGGCCACTAAAGCCAAAGAAATCTGAGAAACTGCTCAGATTGATGGAGACCAAAGAAACAGGACTACTAAAAGCAACTCATGATTGTTGAAGGGGTTCTGAAGAGTAGACAGTAGTAAAGTGTTAACATTCATTTCCTGATGATGTGGTTGTGTTATGTTAGGCAGGAGTATGTCCTTGTTTGGTAAAAATACACACTCAAGTGTTCAGGTGAGATGGGGCATCATATCAGGAATTTACTCTCAAATGGTTCAGAAGAAAAATACTTCCCATTATCCTTGCAACATTTAAAATTGTTTCAAATAAAACAAAAATGTATAGCATTAAAAACGTTTTAAGCCAGGCTTGGTGGCCTGTAATTCCGCACTTTGGGAGGCTGAGGTGAGTGGACTGCCTGAGCCCGCGGGTTCGAGAACTGCCTGGGCAACCTGGTGAGACCTTATCTCTACAACAAATCAAAAAATTAGCCGGGTGTGGTAGCGCGAGCCTGTAGTTCCAGCTACTTGGAAGGCTGAGGCGGAAGAATCGCTGGAGCCCAGCAGGTCAAGGTTGCAGTGGCCGGGAGCAACCACTGCACTCCAGTCTGGGCAACAGAGTGAGACTCCAACTCCAAAAAAACCCCCAAAAAACCGTTCTAAAGCCAAGTGGGCCCAGTGGCTCATGCAAGTAATCCCAGCACTTGGGGAGGCTGAGGCAGGAAAATTGCTTGGGCCCAGGAATTTGCAACCAGCCTAGACAACATAGTGAGACCTTGTCTCTACAAAAACAAAAAAAACTGTCTGGGCTCAGTGGCTCAGCCTGTAATCCCAGCAATTTGTGAGGCCGAGGCAAGAGGATTGACCGAGCTCACGGGTTCGAGACCAGCCAGGGCAACTTGGCAAGACCTCGTCTCTACAACAAATAATAAAAAAAAATTAAACGAACATGGTAGTGCGTGCCCGTAGTTACAGCTACTAGGAAGGCTGAGGCGGAAGGATCACCAGAGACTAGTCAGTCAATACTGGGGTGGCTGTGACTGTGCCACTGCACTCCAGCCTGGGTGACAGAGACTCCAACTCAAAAAAATAAAAAAATTTTTAAAAAATAGAAATAAAAAAAATTTAAAAATTAGCTGGGCATGGTGGCACAGCTATTTGAAACACTGAGGCAGGAAGAACACTTGAGCGCAGAAAGGTGAGGCTGCAGTGAGTCCTGATTGTGTTACTGCACTCCAGCCTAAGTGACAGAGTGAGACCCCAACTCAAAAGAAAAAAAAGGAAAAAACGCTCATTTACCCCTTTATACTACACTGATTTTTTAAAAACTGACCAAAAAACAAGCTAAAGGTGTTTGTCTCTCTCCCTATACCTTTTATTTTAAAACAGCTTTACTGAGATACCGTAAAAATTCTAAGTGCTCAGTGATTTTTACAAATTTAGAGCTGTGCAACCATCACCACAATCCAGTCTTAGAACATTTCCATCATCATTCCAAAAGGTTCCCCTGCCATTTGTAGTCAGTTCTTAGTCCCACCTCCACCCCCAGGCAACCCCTGATCTGCTTTCTGTTTTGTCTGTTCTAGAACTTCTGTGAAAACAGAATCATGTAAGATAGAGTTTATTTTGTTTTGTTTTTGAGTTGGAGTCTCACACTGTCACCCGAACTGGAGTGCAGTGGCCGCTCCCGGCCACCGCAGCCTCGACCTGCTGGGGTCCGGTGAT
>NW_007250675.1:209398-223274 GCF_000164805.1 Carlito syrichta
TTGCCAAGTTGCCCAGGTGGGTCTCAAACCCGCGGGCTCAGGCAATCCACTCACCTCGGCCTCCCAAAGTGCTAGGATTACAGGCTGAGTCACTGAGCACGGCCAAGATACAGTTTTTTATATCTGGTGTTTATTTCAGTTACATAGTGTTTTTATAAGTCATCCGTGTTGTTTCTGGAATCAGTAGTTTGTTGTTTTTTGTCATCAGATAGTAATTAATTGGGTGGATATGCTAGAAAATGGACATTTGGAATGTTTCCAGTTTTTGTCTATTATGAATAATGCTATGAACATTTATTCACAACTGTGGATATATGTTTTCATTTCTCTTGGGCAGATACCTGGGAGTGTAGTTGCTGGGTCATAGGGTAGTGGTTTTTTTAGGGGTGGGGGAAAATAATTGCAAGCCATAATACAACTACAAATTAATTTCTTGAACAAAAATGGGTACACTGTGCATTGGCCATTGCTACAGGAAACCAAAGAGACAGGACCTCCTGGGCTCAGGTGATCCTTCCACTTCAGCCTCCTGAGTAGCTAAGACAACAGGCACACAGCACCAAGTCTGGCTAATTTTTTTTTTTTTTTTGTAGAGATGAGGTCGTGCTATGTTGCCCAGGTTGGTCTTGAACTCCTAGCCTCAAGCAATCCTCCTCCTTCAGCCTCTCAAAGTGCTGGGATTACAGTCCTGAGACACCATGCTCACTTCATAAATGAGCATTTTAAAATAACTTGTTAACCCAAATTAAGACCCAAACTGCAAAATGTGGAACCCTGATAATTGGTAGGAGCTGCAGAAATTCTTTTTTTTCCCTCCCCAGAGGCCCTTTCCCCATTGCATGAGCTTCAAGTCTTCACAGTCTCTCAATCTGTCTGACCCCTTGGGTCTTGCCTTGAAGGGAATTCTCAGAATGTGCATCAGTCATTCTTTCAGCACTTGGGGTTGGAAACACAAACCTACCAATACTAGTAATTAAAATAATGCTGCGGCAACAAAGTCTGAACCTGCTTAGAGGATCCTGACTGGGTGAGAAATTATTAACATTATTGGTTATGATGTCCCACCAAGTTTTTATTTATCAACACTATAGGATCCTATTTATTTGCTTGTCTTTGAGGCAGAATTTTACTCTGACACCCAGGCTGGAGTGCAATGGCATGAGCTTAGCTCACTGCAGCCTCCAACTGCTGGTCTCAATCAATTGATCCTCCTGCCTCAGCTTCTTGAATAGCTGGGACTATAGGCACGTACCACCATGCCCAGCTGATTCCTCTAGAAAAAGGATCTCATTGCTGGGCACAGTGGCTCAAGCCTGTAATCCCAGCACTTTGGGAGGCTGAGGTGAGAGAACTGCCTAAACTCAGGAGTTCAAGACCAACCTGGGCAACTTTGGTGGGACCTTGTCTCTACAATAAATCAAAAAATCAGCTGGGTGTGGTTAACACACACCTGTAGTTCCAGCTACTTGGAAGGCTGTGATAGATGGATCGCCCGAGCCCAGCAGGTCAAGGCTGCGGTGGCTTTGAGCGTGCCACTGCACTCTAGCCTGGGTGACAAAGTGAGATGCCGATTCAAAAAAGGGTCTCACTTTGTTGCCCAGGTTGGTCTAAAACTCCTGGCTTCAAGCAATTCTCCTGCCTTGGGTTCCCAAAGCACTGAGATTACAGGTGTGAAACACCACACCCAGCAGATTATGATTCTTAAATGGGGGTGGGGGATCAGTTATGACATGGCTTCAGACTCTCAAAAGTTTTGGAGGCATATATAAGAAAAAAAAATGAATATGATCTGCTTACTATAGGAACTGCTCAGAGAAGCTTCATGTCCATTTAACAGAAATAACTGACTTAGAAAAACAGGTTTGTACATAAGCCATCTTTCTGAGCTTTTAGTTGTACACAACTAAAGGGGAGCCACTTAAACAACACATCAATAGACTTTTAAAAGTGTACTTTAGACTTGTTTCTGTTGTAAGTGCTATAAAAAACAAAGAAAAGGAAACTCATTAGAAGGAACTCAAAGTCAAGGCCCTAACCAAGCCTAGAATTTCTAATCCTCTCTTCAAGTTACAAGTTACTCCCATTCATTCAGCCAAGAATCCCAGACTCTAAGCTGTCTGAAGGCTAGTTGTTTTGTTTACTGATGTATCCACAGCACCTAGAACACCACCTAGAACTATTTGTTGAATTATAACTAGGAAGCCCAGGCAGACTCAGATGCTCTGTCCAGAATGATCTTATAACCGTGTTTTTACTTCTGTTAAAAGCACAAACGAACTCCTTCCGATCCCCTCCCACTGTGGGAGCTTTTATATTTGCTCAATAAATCCTGCTTTCTCACTTTAAAAAAAAAAAAAAAAGTACAATCCATGTTATGTCCTTATCAGTCCCCAACACTCAGTGCAACATTCTTGAGGAAGAGTAGGAATACCGCCCAGGACCTGGCACAAAGATGCTCTCTGACTATGAAATATAAAAGAATGGGAAGAGCCAGGTGTGGTGGCATACACATGAAATCACAGCTACTTGGGAGGCTGAGGCAGAAGGATCACTTGAGGCCAGTAGAGTGGATAAGAACATGGGTTTAGACCCCTTATTTATGACTATGGCAAGTCACCCAACCTGAGGCTCATTTTCCTCATCTGTAAAAATGGGGTAGTGACACACACCTCACAGTGTCGTGATGATTAAATGAGATAATACAGGTGAAGTGCTGAGCACTTGGTACCTGCTTAATGCTCTAATTTTTGTTATTTCTTTGAAGTAAACAGACCTAGCGAAGTGTGGATATCCCCTCATCTCAGTCTTTAGGATTATCTGAAATGTGAAGCAGAAAATGCAGAAGTTAAAATATTAGGCATGGTATCCTTATTCAGTATCTTTATCTGTGAAGTATAAAACACCTCAAAGATGAGGATGAGAATCAATCTAAAAACCACCTAAATTAGGGTGACATTGCAACTAATGTCAGTCAGTTGGTCATAGCATATCCCATGCAGACATTCCTCTACCCCGTTCCTACTAGCCATGGGTTCAGAGCCTTTCCTGAGACTGAGAATCTAAGAGGGGCCTTGAATAACATCTATCCTACTGGCTTTCCAACATTTTGAAAGCAACTAAATCCATTTCCTTACCCTGCTAACCCTAATAGGTGCATGAAGATGATAATGAATGAAAGGAAAGGAAAGGAAAGAGGAAGAGAGAGAGGAAAGGCAAGGAAGAAAGGAGGGAAAGGGAAAGGAAAGAACAAGGAAAGGAAAAAACAGGAATGCTTCATTTAGGGGACAGGATGGGTTATTCGTTAGGTTTCCCCATTCGGGCTGAGGCCTGAAGCCCCTAAAAGAGGCTATTTGAAAACCACAGACCTTCCTTCCATCTAGCACATAGGTTAGGTACCTATTAATAATATTTACTAAATGAATAAAGATCAAGAAACTGGTAAATAGGAAGGGTAAGTAGAAATCAACATTATTCTAATAAAAAGAGAATGGTGTAACAGTTATAACTAACTACAAGGAGCGCATTATAACTACCAAGATCTTATTAATATCAAGATTAATTTTGGGGCAGGCACGGTGGCTCACACCTGTAATCCTAGCATTTTGGGAGGCTAAGGCAAGGGTTGCTTGAGGGGGAACATAGTAAACAAAATTTGATAAAAAGTGGCAGAAAGAGGGCCATCCTTTAATGACTGTCATCTAAAGATCAAGTCCAAACTCCATTTTTTTTTTTTTTTTCCGAGTTGGATTCTTACTCCGTCACCCAGGCTGGAGTGCAGTGGCATGCTCCCAGCCACAGCAGCCTCGACCTGCTGGGCTCCGGCGATTCTTCCGCCTCAGCCTTCCAAGTAGCTGGAACTACAGGTGCGCACTACCATGCCCGGCTAATTTTTGATTTATTGGAGAGATGAGGTCTCGCCAAGTAGCCCGGGCGGGTCTTGAACCCATGGGCTCAGTCAATCCACTCATCTCGGCCTCCCAAAGTGCTGGGATTACAGGTTGAGCCACCGAGCCTGGCCTGAGTCCAAACTCCTCAGCTGTCAGTGTCCTTCAGGATTTAGCCCAGCCTTCTCCCCTAAGGCACCTACACTCCAGCAATCCTGAAAAGCTTTCCTAATCTGATGTGCCATTTTCAAACTTCTGTGCCTTTGAATGTACATTTCCCTCTGTCTAGAATACACTTCTCAAGGCAAACTCCTAGTCACACATTAACAGCTAACTCAGAAGTCTGGGAAGCCATACTTCCAACACTCCAGCCTTCTTTTTCTCAGAGCACTTCACACATCCCTCCTGCGTAGCACTGGTATAGCCTCTGTATTATTGCCCAATTTCTTCCCATTATTCGGATGAAGAGTTACTAGAGGTAGGGATCATGTGAATCTTGGCATATGCTCAATAAACATTTTGTGAGTAAACGACTGCATGAGAGATTTTAAAGAAGGCTAAAAAGTGACAAAAGCAAAAGCAGACAACAGATATTTTCTGTTATTCAAATAACCTATTTTCTCAACTCTAATCTTTGGTTGAGGATTACTTATGAACTAGATTGCTTCATCGCTTTCTAGCTGTGTGTCCTTGGGCAGGTTAACTAATTTCTGTATACCTGAAGTTTCCTCACTGGTTAAAAAGAAAAAATAACCACTTGTGCACTATAGTTATAAGGATTACAGTTAAAGTATGTAAAAAACAAAAAAGAAAACAGAGTTCAATGGTAGTTCTACTAGTCTGTTAAAAACACAAAAATCTTGACAGACTATTGTACCATCAGGAATGTGATCACAATGAAATTTTAGTTGGAACCATTTTTTTTTTTTAAAGGAGTGTTGAAAATCAAAAAATACAATAGCTTGGCAGCTGCATTCTGTTTGCCCTTTATTCAATACCAATCCCTTAATGACTACCATCTCCCTTGGCTCCTTTATAATGTGCACTCCCAGTCCTCTGGTCTCTCTGACCACATTTCCTCTGTCCTCTTCTGTAACTTGCCCTTTATTGACACCTAAAGGCAGGCATTCCTCAGGCTCAGTTCTCAAATCTTTTCTCATCTTATCCACTCTCAAGGTTTCAATTAATATCTCTATGGAGATGACCCCATGACCTCTGTCACATTCAGAAACCATATTTCAAAACTCAATTTATCCAAAATAGACATCTGCTATCTTAGTTTAAGATGACCAAGCGTATAGCTTCAATTTCTCCTCTCTCATTCCTCTGCCTCCTCTCCACCGTTAAAGATCTTATCAGTCCTCAGGTTCCTCTTATTTTGCCAGTTACTTCTCTGGCCTTCTGTTCTACCTCAGTGGTTCCTAATATTTCTGGGATAATGGGCTCCTTTGAACATCTATTGAATGCTATGAATTATTTATCACAAAGATAAATATACCAAACAGGTACTTGCAATTTCACCTAACCAATGATCCAAACAAAAACTTGATACATATGTGTATATATATATATATATTTTTTTTTTTTTTCTTCTTCTTCTTCTTTTTTTTAATTGGAGTCTCACTCCGTCACCCAGGCTGGAGTGCAATGGCACACTCACGGCCACCCCAGCATCGACCTGCTGGGCTCCAACGATCCTTCTACCTCAGCCTTCCAAGGAGCTGGAACTACAGGCACCCGATTCCATGCCTGGCTAATTTTTTATTTATTGTAGAGATGAGCTGTTGTCAAGTTGTCAAGGTTGGTCTTGAACCCGCAGACTCAGGCAATCTACTCACCTTGGCTTTCCAAAGTGCTGGGATTACAGGTTGAGCCACCCAGTCCAGACAATAACTCAAGATTTTAACAACCATTTCCACAAATTTTCATTTCCCACTCTCATAATTCCAATGCCTTCTGGATACAGCCTGAATGGCCTACAGGTGTCAAACCTCCCAAGCCCAAACTAGATCTCACTATTTCTCCCTGACAAATCTGCTCTATTTTTTTTCTTGGACAATGGTACCGATTTCCTCCCAGACTGCCAAACTAGGAGTCTCAGAATGAACAATTATGCCCATAACCAATCAAGCACTAATTCTTGTCTGGTTCTACCTCAGAAATCCCTCTCAAATTCAAATTCCATCTTTCTTGGTCTCATCAACCTTTGCTTCTACCCCCACTTGCCATGATCCAGTCTTTCTACCACTCATTCTACAAGAACCCGTTACTGATTCTAACCATGCAAGGCTCCGTATCTCTATTTGCTCCCTTCCATTAGTTACAATAGCCTAATTGATTCCCCCACTCCAGTTCTTTTTCCTTCATTCCCAATGTTGACCTACCTCCTCCCAAAATTTCAAAATTGACCAGGTGACTGCCCTTTTCACAAATATTGATGCTTCCCCATAGCACAGACATTCAAACTCAGTTTTTCCTTTGGAGTCCTCTACAGTTTGCCATCTAAATACAGGATTAGATTCCACAGCTCAAGCTGTCACTTGTTCCTATTATCTGCATATCAAAATCACACCCACTCTTAAAGGCCCAACTCAAACCTTATTCTTCATCTTTATATCCTCTACATGTTTAGGAGGGCTCTAAATAAAACAGGCACAATTCTTAATGAAGCAATAAGGAAATGAAAAAAAGCTGGAAAATGGCTGGAAATCCTTAAATTCTCTGGAAGCATTAAGTTTTGTTTTTTTTTAAAAGATCACTGTTCAAATATTATCATTTCAACCAAGAAGTCCTCCATAAACCCAGCACTGTTAACCAACATTTAATAAATGCCAGTAGTGTGCAGTGTAGATTAAATTAATAGTAGGGTATATCATCAACCTGATAAATGGATATAATCTGGACCTAGGATTAGAATTCCAATTGTATTTGTAGGAATTGTATTACTTAGGAAAGGAAAATTACAGTAAGAGGACTCAGCATTTAAACTAGAGACTGAGGTCAAATAAGTATATAGCAGTGATAGAATTATTCCCCAGATCTATATCATCTTCAGACTAGTAAGAATCTTATCAGATAGGGAAAAATTGTATCAGATAGAAGGAGATCTTTTCAATGAGCATGTCCTAAACTTAAAGATTTTTTCCAGTCCATATTTTAGATAAGTTGATTTTTTTTTTAAAGGGGCCAAGGGATGTAATGGGCATTTCTGAGTCTTTCATAATGAGCCACATTTACTGGCTCACTTAGCAGGTGCAAAAGCGATAAGATATATGACAGAGAATGATACTACAGGCAATATTTTCTCTTCACTACCTCTTAGGGCCTTATTTATTTTAGGCTTGATCTAACTTAACTTCTCTTTTGGTTCCTAAGTCTATGAGTTCATGTTAATTTTCAAAGATGTATATTGTGAAGCATTTTGCTCCTAAAGAAAATAAAAATATTCAACATATAACTGAAGTCTTTCTAAAAAAATTTTAACTGGTCATTATAGTTAGCTAAGATACTTCGTAAAACATGCGTATGATTATAAAATTATAAAATTATGATCATTCACATTTGAATACACTTCTGAGAGACCAGCATTTACTTTAACAGCAAAAAACACTACATTTCTTAAATTATTAGTAACACTAGGGAACGCAGAGGGTTTTCCTGAAAACTGCTGTATTTCAAGTAGGAGCTCAGTCTACAATTTTTAAGTCTGACTCTAATTCTATGACCTTAGGAATGAATTCACTTAATCTCGAAATACTTTCTCACCTGAAAACAGGACTAAAATCATCTTTTTCTTCTTCAATGTGGCTGTTCAAATAAAAGGAAATAATGTATGTAGCACAGAGTACTTGCCACAAAGCGCTCAATAAACTAGTTTACTTCCTTCACTCAACACAAAAGATACGCTCACAAGAAGATTCACATTTAAGGACATGTATTTCCACAAGTCTTCCTCAGCAGAAAACGCTACAACTAGTTCGTTCTATTAAAAACAATATCGTCAGCATCATTCCACGAACTTTTCTGAGGAACCTGAATCAAAATGAAGGAGCCTGCATGTGATTCTGCAAGAATTCCACTAAGGCTGCACATATGCACTGACCACTAAAACACTAACAGGAAAAGTCCATAGTAATTGGGCTAAAACGTCTAGACGCATTTATGCTGGTAAGAGAGCTCACTTGAGGTAAAGGAAAAAAAAAAAAGTTCAATTAGGCCCAACTCAAGTCAGATCTTTAATAAATCAAGAGAGTGATGCTGGCTTATCTTCCTGAAACGCCAACAGTATGATATTGAAACCCATTTTAGAAGAAAAATTTCAAGATTAAAATATTCCACAGGCATTCCTGGTGTCACTAACGCTTTTTAGAAAGCCTGCGCGAAGAGCAGCACCATTAGCACCACTGAAGATATTTAATGAAAGCCGTTGGCGGTAAACAGGCGAAGGGAGAAAAATTATTTCGGTGTTCTGCACACGCCGAGGCGAACCACTTTCAAGATCACGGCAGCCGCCGCTGCCACCGAGAAGCATCTGATGGAATTCCCAATTTCACAAAAGGATGTCAAAAAGAAGACCATGATGCTGGTAAATTGGGGGGTGGGGACATTTCCGTTCCCTTCTCGAGGGTCCGGGCTTTAAAGTCTGCGCCGCGCCCGGGTCTGGGGATCTCCCGGTCCCGGCCTCCGCCCCTCGCGTCCCTCCCCGCGGCGAGTGGCTGCCGGCCCGGGAAGCACCGCGAGCAATACCTAAACCTCGACAGGCCCGGGGCCTGCCCGGAGCCCCCAGCGTGCGGACCGCGGCGAAACCCGGGTTCGGGGTCGTGGCCGGGCGGAAGGCCGAGGGGCTGGCGAGGCCGCGGCTGGGGCCGCTGCGGCCCGGGTCGCTGGGGTCCGGGCGTGGCTGGGCGTGGACACTCACCACACCATGCCGTAGGCGCCCTCGCCGATGTACGAGAGGTTGGTGTAGCGCGGCCCCACATCGAACACCTGCCCGCGGACCATCTCCGGGCCCGCGCCCGCCGCCGCCGCCGCCGCCGCCGCCGCCATGTTGGCTGCCGGGCCGCCGCCGCCTCCGCCGCGCTGGGCTCGACACTCGGTGGCCGCCGCTCCGCTCCTGCCGCGCCTCCCGAAGGGACCGCGCCGCCGCCGGTGCAACCGCTGCCGCTGACCAGGGAGAAGGAAGGAGGGCGACGCGCAGAAGAGCTACAGAACCCACAACCTCCCAGACCGACTGCCCAACTGACTGACGGGCGGGCCGGCGGGGGAGGGCGGAGGGAAGGAGAGAGGGCGGGGCGCGCGCCGAGGAGGGCGCCGGGGCGGGGCCGAGGAGCGTGCATGGGGATTGGCTCTCCGGGACTGGGGGCGGGGTCGCGCGGGCCGGCGGAAGCGGTGAGCTCGGAACTGGGCGCTCAGAGGCGCGGAGGAGGTGCCGGTTGTGGTCACGTGCGTTCGCTGGGTCTTCGGCGCGGGAGGCGGTTCTTGAGACCCCGGTGGTGGAGGCGTCAGGGCACAGCCCACCCGGCTGACTAACCTGAGAGACGGTCCTGGCAAGGGCGAGCCCCGAAGCAGGGCCTGAACAGAGCCAGCGCGCAACATGGGACTGCCCTCGAGGCCCGACGATGCGCCATACACAGGCCTTTGCGAATCCGTGGCCCGCCCACCAATGAATTTAGAAGCCTCGAAACTCCGACAGAAACCAAAAGACATGACCGAGACCTAGAGAGACATTTGCATACTGACAGTGTGAAACAAATCTCGAGACCAAAACGAGAGACTGAGACCACCCGCCAATCGGTGGTTAGTTTAATAAACATTCGTTGACCACCCCCTATGTTCCTGAGGATCCACCCTTATGGAAGTAAACTTCTGGAGATAGGAGACAGACATAGTACTCAAACTGTGTCAAGTGCTAGGAAGAAGCACAACGTAGAGAGATTAGGGAGTAGTGGGTTTAAAACACTTGAGAAAGACATTTGCATTGAGAAATTGAGAGTACATTCTGAAATATAAACGCAAAGATGGAATCGCTAAAACCAAAACATCAAGGTTAGAGAAAAAGAGAGAGACTCGTTGTGGCTCAGAAATAATAACAAACAACAGAGGTTGAAAAATAAGAATTGGAATTCTGAAGCAGGTGAGATACCAAGTAAAACTAAGACAATGAGGTAAAAGTCGATTCAGCCACTGCCTCTGAACCATTTCCCCATGCCATCTCTGTAGGGGCAAGGAAGAGTGGCAGATCGTACGGCCTCATTGTCCATCTTAAAAGCCATCGACTCCGGACTTACAGACATCAACAAAGATCAACAACTAGTCAAACCTCAAAGAAGAATAGACAAGGTTTTTTGGGTTTTTTAAAAACCCTATAGGAGGTGGGTTCAGTGGCTCTCGGTCTGTAATCCCAGCAGCTCTGGAGCTGAGACTGAGACAGGAGGATTGCTTGATGCTAGGAGTTCAAGACCAGCCTATGCAGCATGACAAGATCCTGTCTCAAAACAAAAAACCAACAAATCTGTGAGGGAAAAATATGGGACACATGAGAAATAGAATAACATGCTATGGCCAAAATTGCTACTTCAAAATATATTTAGTCCCTGAAGCAGATCCCAAGTTTAGAAAACACTTAATTCTTAGATTAAAAGAGTACATTACATCTTTTTTAAAAAATGGGCCAAGATTAATGGAGAGTACCATGAAATAAAAAGAGCAAAGGTAGAAGTGGTAAAAAATACACATGATGATGCAGAAGAGCAAATTAGCAATATAGAATATAAACATGAGAAAAAAATTTAAGAATATGGAACAGTGATGGAATTCCTTAAGAGAGAAGATAATGGAGATGGAGAGCATCATGGGGATTTGAACCATAAATGTCTTCCAAAGGAAGTTTCCTATAAACATGAATAGTATCCAGTGAGGGGAAGAAAAAGTTACTTGTAAAAAGGCTAAAGATGGGCTTTCTTTAGATTTCTTCTCTGAAACACTTAAGTGCCAAAGCAAAATGGAAAAAGACTGACAGCACTCCTAAGGGGTAGGGGTAGGTTTGACTCTCCTTGAGTTATTTAGTTCACTCCAATAGTTAATTCATCCCAGATATATATATATTTAAGTTCTCACTATGTTGCTCAGACTGGAATTGAACTCCTGGGCTCAAGTGATTCTCTCACCTCAGCTTCCTGAGTAGCTGGAACTACAGGTGTATACCACTGCTCCCAGATCTTTATTGCTCAGAAGATCTCAACTGAATTGAAGGTCAGTGTGTTCACTTGTGCACTGGCCAGCTACGTGTGACATCCCATAGGTGATTCAATGCCACACACCCAAGCTGCCAATGGTTAACTGCATGAGTTGTGCACTGAGACTTTGACTCTTGGCTGCTGCATTTACCAACTGTGTGACTTTGGCCTCAATTTCCTTAGACTTAAAACAGGGATCACAATAGTACCTACCTCATCAGTTTGTTGGACAGAATAAATAAAGCAACATATGTGAAAAGCCTGGCACATAGTATGTTACATACTCACTAAATGCTATCTGTTGTAATAATCTACCCCACCCAAACCTGTTCTTCATCTTGTGTCTGTGGATAGCATCACCTTCACCCAGATACTCAAACTGGGAATTTGGCTATGATCTTTATCTTTAACAAGGCATTTTACCTTAGTCTCTGCCTCCACACTCCGTCCATCCAATCACAGACTCCTATAAATTCTATTTCTTTAATATTTCAGAAATCTTTGCTACTCAAAGTGTGATCTCCAGATGGGCAACATCAGCATTCTCTGGGAATTTGTTAGAAATGCAGCACCTCAGGCCCACCCCAGACCTACTTAATCAAGGTCTGCATCTTAAGATACCTAGGTGGTTTGCATACATAGTCCATTTTGAGAAGCACTGATTTAAATGTAATCACTTCATCCCCACTGCCACTCCACTGGTTAAAGCCTGCTGTGTCAACCAACCAAAGCTACCAATAACCTTAATTAACTCTTTTGCTTTCAGTGTGCCCATCTCCAATTGCTTCTCCTTTTATGCCCAGATCAATCTTTCCATAACAAATCTGACCAAGTCCCTCTGCTTCTTAAGTAAGTGGCTCCTTCTTATACTCAGAGTGAGGCCCTTTGTTGACCACTTCTTCACCCTCATCTCCTCTCCTTTACTTGCCTCTACGCACCAGCCATACTCTCAGTTCTCTCTTGTCTTTTGGTCTTATCATGTATCGGTCTCTCTTCCTATAACATGTTCTCTCTCTCCTATTCCAATATTTGCAGGCATTTTAAAACTACCTCATAATGTCATGCAAAACTACATCATAGTGTCATGCATCTGACCACTGATTTTCTCCAGAGAATTCTGGCCTAGGTCCATAGGCACTAGGCAACCTTATGATTAGAGTTTGGCTTCACTTATGGTTTTCTGACAGGGAAAGTGCCCTGACCAGAGGACATCCCCATTTGGGTCCTATGGCAACTACTGTTCATTCTAAGATGAGTCTCTGCTGAGTCAGGTTGGCATGAGCCAGGCCCAGAGGGAGCAATCATCTAGCTATACTGACAACAACAAAGTTCTGGAAACATAAAGCAGAGAACCAGGCTCTGGAACACTGTAAGACTATACTTAAGCTACCATCTAAACATAAGTCTGGCTACCTCAATGTCTTCTTTGTCTCTATAAGGTGGCAACAATTCACAGATCTGCAGAATCTTAGAAAACAATGGGTATCTGTTATTTTTGCCTGCCTAGCATTGACTCCTCCTCCTTTTGGTAGCAGCAACCCAATTTTTCTTTGGTGGACTGTCCCTCTGCATTCTCATGTGGTTTGAAGGCCTGGCCCCACCCACAAGTTCCAAGAGTAAGCATGTGACCTAGGCCTCCCTAATCAGAATCACACATGTTGGGTTAAAGGATGAACATGTGACCTGATCCAAGCCAATGCCAACTCAGACTTCTGCAGAAACTATCAGGAAAGAGGCGCTTCCTTTCTGCTTGGTTGCTAGGGCAGTGCCAAACATCCCATGATGTGAGAAATGCCCTCTGAAAGTGAAAGCAAGACTGGGAAAGCAGAGATGGAGACAATTTTCTGATGCCATAGTTTGAGGCTGTATTCAGCTGAGCCAGGACTTTATGTTTCTGTCTCTTGAAACCATAAGAATTCTGACTAATGCACTATCCAATTAACTCCCTTTTTTGCAAAAATTGCTCAGAATTATACAATAAATTACTGAGAAATGAATCAGAAACTCATGAATGATGAAATGAGAGAAAAGAACTGGCAATGAGCCTTGAAACTAGCTAAAGATAGAGAGATAACTGAATAAAAACACCACTAGGTAGAGACTGTTTGATACTGATAAGTTGAAATAATTGTTGCTATGGTAACAAACAAAATGCAAAAGAAAACAAATTGAGAAAGAGGATCTTTAAAAATAGGGTTTTAACCTCAGATTATGCAGTAAAAACCAGGGAGGATTAAAGAGGCTAGAAAAAGCAAGACACTAAATTTTTGTTTTATGTAAAATGAGGATAAAAGTTATTTTAAAAAATAGTGTAATTTCACCCAAAGCCTTTAAGACAGCAGAGAAAAAATTTTTAAAAATTATTTTAAAAAGTAAAAATAAAATTAGTATATTTTCAGGCTGGGCATGGTGACTCAAGCCTGTAATCCCAGCACTTTGGTAGGACAAGGAGAGAGGACTGTCTGAGCTCGGGGGTTCGAGAACAGCCTGTGCAACTTGGTAAGACTTCATCTCTACAATAAAAAAAAAAATTAGCCAGGCATGGTAGTGCACACCTGTAGTTCCAGTACTTGGAAGGCTGAGGTGGAAGGGTTGCCTGAGCCCAGCAGGTCAAAGCTGCAGTGGCTGTGAGCGTACCACTGTACTCCAGCTGGGCGACAGAGTGAAACTTTGACTCAAAACAAAACAAAACAAAACCCAAGTATAATTTCATATAATTTTGAGGTATAAAAAGGTTTCTTTTTTTTTTTTTTTTTG
>NW_007250675.1:223369-227154 GCF_000164805.1 Carlito syrichta
CTTTTTGTGATTTATTGTAGAGATGAGGTCTTGCCTGCCCAGGTGGGTCTTGAACCCGTGAGCTCAGGCAATCCACTCACCTCAGCCTCCCAAAAGCGTGGGATTACAGGCTGAGCCACCAAGCCCAGCTAAAAAGCTTTATGTATACTTTATAAATCATAGGAGATAAAAGGAAAAGTGTGATTCATACAGCAAAAGTCAAGAGTCTTCCTCACATTTGTAAATGGAAAAGAAAATGTCAAGGAATCATAACATCAAAACACCAGAAAATTAAAAAATTAGATGAGCAAAGGCTAGACTAGGTATAACAAGTCAAATGTAAATAAATAAGTAAAAATGTAAATTACTAAAATAATTATATAAAAGCATGAAAATCTCAGATCAGGTCAAAAGGCAAACTCTGAAACTCTGAAGGTATACTGTTACTTACAAAGATGTGTGTCTGTATATATACATATATATTATATACCATATATATAGTATTAAAAGACACCGTGAAACCAAATGTATTGAATAACATAGGAACACAAATAGTAAGCAGAGGTAGGCATGGTGGCACACATCTATAATCTCAATTGTTCAGGAGGCTAAGGCAGACAGATTGCTTGAGAATAGGAGTTCAGTGTTGTAGCATAGTATGATTGCATCTATGAATAGCCACTGCACTCCAGCCTGACATAGCAACATCCCATCTCTAAAAAAAAGGGGGGGGGGAGCAAAAAATCTTTAGAAATACCACTAACAGAGACATAGTTACAATAAAATATTATTACATATCACTATTAGACTGTGACATATAAAGTAAAATAAAATTAAGATGAGTTAAACAACAGAATTAATAAGGCATAAAAACATTGCCAGGCTTGGTGACTCAGCCTGTGATCCCATGCTTTGGGAGACTGAGGTGAGTGGATTGCCAGAGCCCACGGGTTCAAGACCTGTCTCGGGAACTTGGCGAGACCGCATCTCTACAATAAATCAAAAATTAGCCAGGCATGGTAGCACGCGCCTGTAGTTCCAGCTACTTGGAAAGCTGAGGCGAAAGGATAGCTGGAGCCCAGCAGGTCGAGGCTGCAGTGGCCGGGAGCGGCCACTGCACTCCAGTCTGGGTGACAGAGTGAGATTCCAACTCAAAAAAATAAAAAATATGCTGTGTTCTATACCTACATAAAATATACATCACCACCACTTAATACCTCTGGGACATTTACAAAAATTTAGGCTTCACTGGACCACAAAGAGTTTTAATAATCCAAATTAGCAAAAATTGTTTAGGTCAAATCCTCTGATCACAGCACAATTTAACAAATGAATAATCTTCCAAATTTTAAAATGAGCAGACATTCTATTAAATACTTTATTAGAACATTAGCAAACATTCTACTAAATGATGTTTCAGTCAAGAAGAAAGAACACAGAAACACACTCTTTGGAAAATCATGAAAATAATATGACTACTATTGTAAACTTGAAGAACAATTCCTTTAATATCAGGCTGAAGACTGGGCTGGCCCCTGGCACCATTATTACATAACATTGCTTTGGCCCAAACAGAACAGGCACTATCTCTCTCTTTTTCTGGGTTTCTCTTATCTGCCCATTCCTTAAATTCCAGTGTCTTCTCCTTACCAGTTAGAAGCTTCCAGCTGTAAGTTCAGAAGTCAAACTGCCAGGACCAGGATGAGGTGAGTGAGACTCCTGGGGTGCAACATTTTAGGAGACACTGACTCTCAGGGTCATGCAAGCACAGCATCAGCATCTGCCAGTGAACACCTCCTTAACTATTCTGTCCCAGATCCTCAATGGCCTCAGCCTAGTTGGCCCTGCCAGCCAAACCAAATTAATATAAACAGTACAGACAAGCTGGGCTCGGTGGCTCAGCCTGTAATCCCGCACCTTTGGGAGGCTGAGGTGAGTGGATTGCCTGAGCCCGCGGGTTTGAGACCTGCTTGGGCAGCGAGACCTCATCTCTACAATAAATCAAAAAATCAGCCGGGCGTGGTAGCGCATGCCTGTAATTCCGGCTACTTGGAAGGTTGAGGCGGAAGGATCGCCGGAGCCCAGCAGGTTGAGGCTGCGGTGGCCGGGAGCGGCCACTGCACTCCAGTCTGGGCGACAGAGTGAGACTCCAACTCAAAAAAAAACAAAACAAAACAGTACAGACAAATACATAGTATGTTATCTAACACAAGTAAGGATCTGGCTTTGTGTTTCTGCTCTTTTTGAGGTTCTGCCCTCCGTGCATTGGCATCATTCTCAGGCAAATAGGGAGATGGCTGCAGCAGTTCCAGTCAACACATGGCACCCCACTATTCAAAGGCAAAAGGGACTGTCTCTTTGGGGGGGGTCCTCTTTCTTGGAAGTAAGAAGTCACTCTGCAGTCTTCCTGTCATGCTTCATTGGCAGACTGGGTCACATGCTCACCCCATCTAATCACCATCAAGAATGATCACCATGAGTGTCTTAGGTCAATCAGGATGTACCCTTGGAACCTAGAAGAGTGACTCTCCCCTTGTCACATGGAGAAGAGGTGGACACCACAACCAAATTAGGGTTCCAGCAGTCAGGAAGAAAGGGAAAATGGATGAACAACCAGCAACGTTCAACTCTTCTCACATGACACACTCCTCCCAAAGTAGCTCCTTGTCTTCACCACCCAGGTGCCCAACTCTGCCCCAATAATGAAACTCCTCATCCCAAACTCCACCTGAACTTCTCAGATGCTCACTGTCTTATCCAAAAGCCTCAGCATTCCAAGTAGCCCATCACCACGACCGGCTAATTTTTTGATTGATTATAGAGATGAGAGCTCACCAAATTGCCCAGACTGGTTTCGTACTCCTGGGCTCCGGCAGTCCTCTCACCTCCATGTCCCAAAGTGCTGGGATTATAGGCATGAGTCACCACGCCTGGCCTGGCTGGCTGGCTTCCTTCCTTTCTTTTCCTTCCTTCCTTCCTTCCTTCCTTCCTTCCTTCCTTCCTTCCTTCCATGGGTTGTGTCCCCAGGCAGGAGTGCAGTGGCACAATCATAGCTCACTGTAACCTTGAACTCCTGGGCTCAAACAATCCTCCTGCCTCACCTCCCAGAGTTCTTTTTCTATTCCAGTGTTTCATCCAAGAAAATACATTACATTTAGTCTTTATGACTCTCTAGACTCCTCTTGGCTGTGACAACTTCTCAGACTTTCCTTGTTTTTGATGATCTTGACAGTTCAGAGGGCACTGGTCAAGCATTTTTGCAGAATGTCCCTCAATTGAGATTTGTCTGATATGTTTTTCATAACTCTGAGTCTATGGGGTTGGGGGAGAAACATTTTCTTCCCATAATATTAAGACTATCTACTTTTTATTTTAAAAATAGGGATGAAGTTTCACTCGCTATGTTGCCTAGGCTGATCTCAAACTCCTGGGCTCAAGCATCCTCCAATCTCGGCCTCCCAAAGTGCTAGGATTATAGGTGTGAGTTACTGTACCCAACCAAGGCTGCCTACTATGAACATGACTTATCACTGTTGGCATTGACCTTGATCACCTGACTGAGTTAGTGTGGTCAGGTTTCTCCCCTGTAAAGGTACTCTTTTTTCTTCCTTTCCATGCCATATTCTTTGGAAAGAAATCACTGTACATGGTTCACACTTAAAGAATGGGAAGTTAGCCGGGCTCGGTGGCCCAGCCTGTAATCCCGCGCCTTTGGGATACTGAGGTGAGTGGATTGCCTGAGCCCACGGGTTCGAGCCCGCCTGGGCAGCGAGACCTCATCTCTACAATAAATCAAAAAATCAGCC
>NW_007250675.1:227368-228006 GCF_000164805.1 Carlito syrichta
AAAAAAAAAAAAAAAAAAAAGAATGGGAAGTTAGACTCCTCCTTCTTGACGGTGATGTATCCACATAAATTATTTGGAGTTTTTTGGATGGGAGAATATCTCTAATATTGTTTAATTTTTTTTTTTTTGAGTTGGAGTCTCATGCTGTCACCCAGGCTGGAATGCAGTGGCACACTCACTGCCACCCCAGCGTCGACCTGCTGGGCTCCAGCAATCCTTCCACCTCAGCCTTCCGAGTAGCTGGAACTACAGGCGTGCACTACTGATTAGCTTGGCTAATTTTTTATTTTATTTTATTGTAGAGACAAGGTCTCACCAAGTTGCCCGGGCTGGTCTTGAACCTGCAGGCTCTGGGAATCCACTGGCCGTGGCCTCCCAAAGTGCTAGGATTACAGGCTGAGCCACCAAGCCTGGCCTTGTTAAATTTTATAATTTATTCTGAAATAATATAAAACTCAAAAGTTGCAAGGGCCAGGAGCAGTGGTGCAGTGGTGTACACCCAGACTATTGGAGGCCAAGATGGAGGACTGCTTTAGCTCAGAAGTTTAGCTCAGGAGGATTGCTCTAGCTCAGGAGTTCGAGACAAGCCTGGGCAACACAGCAAAACTTCATCTCTACAAAAAAAAAAAAAAAAAAAA
>NW_007250675.1:228026-229252 GCF_000164805.1 Carlito syrichta
AAAAAAAAAATTTAGCTAGGCATGGTGGCTCATGCCTGTAGTCCCAGCCTAGGTGACAGAGAGACTCTGTCTCAAAAAATAAAAATAAAATACATAAATAAAATTGTAAGAACAGTACAAAGAAATCCAACATCCCCTTTCTCCACCCCCTCCCATATCTGAGGGAGGACACAAAAAAATACCAGAATTTCTTTATAAAAAATTGTGTTTATTCTTACATTTAAACTTTAGTCGCCCTCCAAGTATTCTTCATTTGATGCAACACACTTATTGAAATGCTCTTTCCACTGCTCAAAAAGTTTATGAACTTGTCAGTTTTGATGCCTTCTAGTGTTTCTGCTATTTTTTGTCTCACTTCTTCCACGCGGGCAAAATGTGGGCTTTTTTTTCATTTGGGAAAGTTGCCCAAGCAACTTTCAGGTGAATAGGGAGGGTGGGGCACAGGGGTCATTGCTGTTTTTGGTCAAAAGCTGCTGAACACTTGCACTGTGGGCAGGTGCACTGGTAAATCACCCATCATGCAATGGGCAATTAGTTGAAAGAATTTCCAAAAAAATTTCACTGAAGCTGAATGCAGTCTTTAATAACAATGCTAGAAGGCCTGCTTTCCAAAAGATAATTCTGAGTTTTGGGGAGTCCCCTCGCATATGCAGTCAGTCCCCTGTATCCATGGGTTTCACATTTATGTATTCTATCAACTTATGTTGAAAATATTTAGGAAAAAGTGAACAGTTGCTTCTGTACTGAATGTGCACAGACATTTTTTTCTGTCATTATTCCCTAAACAATATAGTGTAATGCTATGTAATGGTATTTACACAGCATTACAACATCATTTTATATAAGGGACTTGAGCACCCACAGATTTTGGTACACACAGAGGGTACTGGAACCAATCTCTCCCCAGATACTTAGGGATGACTTCGTGTGTGTGTGTATGTGTGTGTGTGTGTGTGTGTGTGTGAATGTATGTACATATGATTATACAAATGGTCCATAAATTACAATTATTCCACTTGCAATGTTTTTGTTTTTGTTGTTGTTTTTGTTGTTGTTTTTGAGTTGGAGTCTCACTCAGTCGCCCAGACTGGAGTGCAGTGGCTTGCTCCCAGCCACCACAGCCTCGACCAGTTGGGCTCTGGCGATCCTTCCGCCTCAGCTTTCCAAATAGCTGGAACTACAGGCGCGCACTACCACGCCCGGCTAATTTTTGATTTATTGTAGAG
>NW_007250675.1:229649-238064 GCF_000164805.1 Carlito syrichta
GCTGCCCAGGCTGGTCTCAAACTCCTGGGCTCAAGCAATCCACCTGCCTCAGCCGCCCAAAGTGCTGGGACTATAGATGTGAGCCAATGTGACTGGTCTGGTTTTCATTTTATTTTTTTCATTTCTTTTCTTTCTTTCTTTCTTTTTTTTTTTTTTGAGTCGAAGTCTCACTCCATCGCCCAGGTTGGAGTGCAGTGGCATGCTCACGGCCACCCCAGTGTCAACCCGCTGGGCTCAGGTGATCCTTCTGCCTCAACCTTCCAAGAAGCCAGAATTATAGGCGTGTGCTACCCTGCCCAGCTAATTTTTATTTTTATTTATTGTAGAGACAAAGTCTTGCCAAGTTGCCCAGGCTGGTCTCACCTCGGCTTCCTAAAGTGCTGGGATTACAGGCTGAGCCACCTAGCCTGGCCTTCATTTTCAATATATTCAATACGTTACATGAGATATTCTACACTTTATTATAAAATAAGCTTTGTAGCCGGGCTCAGTGGCTCAGCCTGTAACCCCGCGCCTTTGGGAGGCTGAGGTGAGTGGATTACCTGAGCCCACGGGTTCGAGACCCGCCTGGGCAGCGAGACCTCATCTCTACAATAAATCAAAAAATCCGCTGGGCGTGGTAGCGCATGCCTATAATTCTGGCCACTTGGAAGGCTGAGGCGGAAGGATCGCCAGAGCCCAGCAGGTTGAGGCTGCGGTGGCTCGGAGCGGCCACTGCACTCCAGTCTGGGTGACAGAGTGAGACTCCAACTCGGAAAAAAAAAAAAGCTTTGTGTTAGATGCTTTTGCCCAATTGTAGGCTAATGTAAGTGTTCTGAGCATGTTTGCTAGGCTAAGCTATGATGTTCATAGTAGGTTAGATGTATTAAATGCATTTTTTACTCATGATATTTTCAACTTATGATGGATTTATCTGGATGAAGCCTTATCAGAAGTTGAGTGTGTGTATGTGTGTGTGTGTGTGTGTGTGTGTGTGTGTGTGTGTAAATTCATTGTCAAAATTCTTTTTCTGAGTCATTTGAAGGAAAGTTGAAGAGATAATACCCTATGATTCCTAAATAACCCCATAGGTATTTCCCAAAACAAGATAGTCTCCTACATAGCCACAGTACAGTCACTGGAGACAGGAAATCAACACCAATACAATATTGCCATCGAATTCACAGACTGCATTCAGATTTTACTGACTATTGCACAATGTCTTTTTCACTTTTCTGGTCCAAGATCATGAGTTGTATTCAGTTGTCTTTTTAGCCTTCTTTAGTCTATAACATTTCCTTTTTCTTATTCTATCTTTTATAACCATGCGTTTGTGTTTTTTTTAAACCTTAGTAGACTGTTTTTAATTTAAACATATTTTAAAGTAACATACAGTAAAATTGACTTTTTTTTTTTGAGTTGGAGTGTAGGGCAGTGTTGACCTGCCGGACTCTGGCGGTCCTTCTGCCTCAGCCTTCCAAGTAGTCAAAACTACAGGCACACACTACCACGCCCAGCTAATTTTTTATTTATTGTAGAGACAAGTTCTCGCCAAGTTGCCCAGGCTGGAATTGCACCCACAGGCACAGGCAATCCACTCACCCCGGCTGGGATTACAGGTTGAGCCACTAAGCCCAGCCTGACTTCTTAAATGTACACAGTAGTTCTATGAGTTTTAATGCATGCATAGATTTGTGTAACGACAATAAAGCTATACAACATTTACATAATCTCTACCTCCCCAAAAATTCCCTTGTGCTGTCTCTTTTTTTTTTTTTTTTGAGTTGGAGTCTCACTCTGTCGCCCAGACTGGAGTACAGTGGCCGCTCCCGGCCACCACAGCCTTGACCCACTGGGCTCCGGCGATCCTTCCGCCTCAGTCTTTCAAGGAGCTGGAACTACAGGCGTGCGCTACCATGCCCGGCTAATTTTTGATTTTATTGTAGAGATGAGGTCTTGCCAAGTTGCCCAGGCGGGTCTCGAACCCGTGGGCTCAGGCAATCCATTCACCTCAGCCTCCCAAAGGCACGGGATTACAGGCTGAGCCACCGAGCCTGGCTTTTTTTTTTTTTTTTTCACGTTTGAAACATTTTATTTTTAGGGGTACACATGTGTATTTGTTACATGGTGCTGTCTCTTTATAGTTGCACTCTTCCCATAACCCCTGACCCCTGGAAATTCAGTAGTCTGTTTTTATCACTATAGGGCTACTATAACAAAATAACCATAGTCTGGTGGCTTAAACAGTAAGTATTTATTTCTCATAGTTCTGGAGGCTGGAAAGTCCAAGATTAAGGTCCAGTATCAAGTGAGGGTCCACCTTCTGGTTTGTTAACAGCTGCCTTTTCATGTATCTTAAGGGGGCCGAGAGAGAACATATAAGGGTACTAATCACATTAATAAGGGCTCCGCCCTCATGACCCAATCATCTCTCAAATGCCCCACCTCCAAATACCATTATATTGGGGATTCAGGTTTCCACATATGAATTTTGGGGTACACAAACATCCAGCCCATAAAATAAACATGTAATATATTCCCACAGGCTCCTTTCATTCAGGAAAATGCTTTTGAGAGTCATCTAAGTTGTTGCATGTATCAATAGTCTTGTTCGTTTTTATTGCTGAAGAGTATTCCATTCCACTGAATGAATGTGCCGCAATTTGTTTACCCATCACCAGTGGAAGGACACCTTATTTTTTTTCCAGTTTTGGGTGATTATGAATAGAACCTATTTAAACATGTATATATACTTTTTTTGTGACCATTAGTTTCATGTCTCTAAAGTAAACAACCAGGAGTGAGATTTCTGAGTGATATGGTTAAATGTATGCTTAACTTTATTTATTTATTTTTTTGAGTTGGAGTCTCACTCTGTCGCCCAGACTGGAGTGCAGTGGCCGCTCCCGGCCACCACAGCCTCCACCTGCTGGGCTCCGGCGATCCTTCCTCCTCAGCCTTCTGAGTAGCTGGAATTACAGGTATGCGCTACCACGCCCGGCTGATTTTTTGATTTATTGTAGAGATGAGGTCTCGCTGCCCAGACAGATCTCGAACCCACGGGCTCAGGCAATCCACTCACTTCAGCCTCCCAAAGGCGCAGGATTACAGGCTGAGCCACCGAGCCGGTTTATGCTTAACTTTTTAAAAAACTGCCAAACCGTCTTCTAGAGTGACTGTATATTTTATATTCCTACCAGAAATATATGAGTGTCCCAGTTACTTCACATCCTAGCTAGCACATGGTATTGAAAATATTTGTTTATTTTAGCTATTCTAATAGATGTGTAGTGGTACCTCCTATGTCTTCTTGTAAAGTTTTATAGTTTTACATCTTATGTTTAAATCTTTGATCCATTTTGAGTTAGTTTTTGCATAAGGTGTGAAGCTAAGATTGAGGGTCATTTTCTGCCTATGGAAGTTCAATTGTTCCAATGCCATATATTGAAGGCTATTCTTTCTCTACTGAATTGTCCTTGCAGCTTTGTAAAAAATCAATAGTCGGGAAGTGACATCAGGGAACATGCCAGAGTAGGAATTTCCAGGAATCTGTCGTCCATGGAAATAAATATTGAATGGGCATTAACTGTCTGAAGCAGCTACTTTGGAACTCTGGAATCTAGTAGAATATTTGTAGCAACCAGAGGAGTGTCTGCTCTTCATCCAGTACACAGGTACATTTCAGTCAATTTCAGATTTCCACACAGCAGGAGCTGCCATCCCTTATCCCCCCATCCAAATGGCAGGCATCTGTGGGAACTGAAGTTCCCATTCCTGGTGTACCTTTCTGGATCCAGGGTGAGCAACAAGAACCTTGTCTTCCAAAGATCAGGGTTGTGGGTTCTGATTACTGATTGCTAAGAGGCCAGTGCGAAAATTGGCTATTGTTTCAATACCGCAGACTGAAGCAGCTTCTTGACTGCAACCAGATGTAAAGAGATAGGATCTATTTATTTTTCCCCTCTTGGGAGCCAGACATTTAAATAAATCTCATTAAGTCACTAGCTTACCCAATTGACCATGTGTAATGTGGTAATCCCAAATCTTATTTTTTTTTTTGAGTTGGAGTCTCACTCTACTGCAGGCAGTGGCTTCCTCACGGCCACCCCAGGGTCAACCTGCTGGGCTTAGGTGATCCTTCCGCCTCAGTCTTCCAAGTAGCTGGAACTACAGGAGTGTGCTATCATGCCTGGCTAATTTTTTTTTTATTGTAGAGATGAGGTGTAGCCAAGTTGCCCAGACTGTTCTCAAACTCGTAGGCTCAGGCAATACCCTCACCTTGGCCTCCCAAAGTGCTGGAATTACAGGCTTGAGCCATCATGCCAGACAGTAACCCCAAATCTTAAAGGGCTTGCATGTAATGTTCTTTACCTATGCCAAAGAAATCACGTAGAGATCCAGCAGGGAAGGACACTGGTTTACTAAAATTTATAGGAGGCACTGATGGCAATCAGTTGGTGAAGAAAGACTCTATGCCTTGGAACAGTACAGCAAGAAATTTTATAACCAAGCAAATTAATTATTCAAATTAATGTTTATAATTACGTGATTATGGGTGTCACCTACATTGTTCTCAGCTCTGCTCTATTATCTCTATCCCATGACTCATTCCTGGGAATATGCATATTCTTCAGAGACCAGTCTTGACCAGAGGCTGTTCCCTGAGGGAGGAGGCTGAAAGAAGCCAGGTATGGGGGAAAAGAGTCTCTATCTGAACAGTTACCTCACACAATGAAAGAAAACTTTCAATGAAAACACACAACAAAGAATAATTACTTTGCAAAAATAGCTTAGAAAAAGTCACAGAAAGATGGATTTAGCCACAAACAAGCAAAACCCAGCAATCCCTGAGGAGTGAGAACATTAGATTACAGAAGACCACTATATAATGCTCAGTATGTCTAGTTCACAACAGGAAACTACAGAACATTCAAAGAAACACAAAAGTATGTCCCACTCAAAGGAAAAAAAATTTGACCATCCCTGAGAAAGCCCAGACATTGAAATTATTAAAGACATTAAATCAACTGTTTTTAGTATGTTCAGTAGGCTAATGGAAAGCATTGAAAAGAACCAAAGGAAATCAATAAAATTATGTCTGAACAAATGAAAATATCAACAATAAAAACATGAAAATGTTAAAAAGTAATCAAAAAGAAATTGTGAAACTGAAAAGTATAAAAATGAAAAACTCACTAGAGAGATTCAACAGCAGATTTGAACAGAAGAAATAATCAGTTTGCATGAAGACATTTGAAATCATCTAATCTGAAAAACAGAAAGAAAAAAAAAAAACAGGACTAGGGACATCATTAAGTGGATAAACATATGTTTCACAGGCATCCAAGGAAAAGAGACAGAGAAAGGGACAACTATTTGAGGAAATAATGGCTAAAAACTTCCAAAATCTGATGACGGATATGAAGATACACATACAAGAAGATCATATTTTCAAGCAGGTTAAACTCAGAGATCCACACTGACACACATTGTATTCAAATTGTGGAAACTCAAGTACAAAGAGAGAATTTTGAAGGCAGTAAGAGAGAAGTGACTCTTCATGTATAAGTGATCCTCAGTAAAATTAGCAACTGATTTCTTGTTAGAAAGCATGGAAGCCGGGCTCGGTGGCTCAGCCTGTAATCCCACGCCTTTGGGAGGCTGAGGTGAGTGGATTGCCTGAGCCCGCGGGTTCAAGACCCTCCTGGGCAGCGAGACCTCATCTCTACAATAAATCAAAAAATCAGCTGGGCATGGTAGCGTATGCCTGTAATTCCGGCTACTTGGAAGGCTGAGGCGGAAGGATCGCCGGAGCCCAGCAGGTCGAGGCTGCGGTGGCCGGAAGCGGCCACTGCACTCCAGTCTGGGTGACAGAGTGAGACTCCAACTCACTTTTGTAGAGATGATCTCGCCAAGTTGCCCAGGTGGGTCTCGAACCTGCGGGCTCAGGCAAGTCACTCACCTCAGCCTCCCAAAGCGCTGGGATTACAGGCTGAGCCACCGAGACCACCCTAAAAATTTATTTATTATTGTTGTAGAAGCTGGGAAATCAAGGTCAAGGCATTACCAGATTCAGTGTCTGGTAAAGGTTGAATCAAAAATTGCACTTTGTTGTAGTGTCCCCATATGGTAGAAGGGGCGGAGGGTAGTTTCTTTTAGCCTTTTATGTAAGGACAGCAATCCCATTCATGAAGGCAGAGCCCTTATAGCTCAATCACTCCCAGAAGGCCCCATATCTTAATATTATCACATTGGGCATTAGATGGCATTAGGCACCAGTATATGAATTTTGAGATGACCCCAATATTCAGACGATAGCACTCATCTTTATGAAGTCTACAAGAGATTCATGTTACATATAAGGACACAAAGATTGGAAAGAAAAAAGGATAGAAAAAGATATTCCTTGCAAATGTAAGCAAAAAGAGAACTAGATTGATATATATATATATTTTTTTAAATTTTAAAACAGAGTTTATTAGAAGAAGAGAAAGAAAATGGAAGATTGATGGCAGAAAGACCTGCCATAGATGAAAAAATCGCTGGGTTGCTATATTATCGTCAGACAAAATAGACTTTAAATGAAAAAAAGCTTACAAGAGACAAAGAGGACATCTTATATTGATAAAGTGTTCAATACATCAATAATATATAGGGCTTGGTGCAGTGACTTACGCTTGGAATTCCATTGCTTTGGGAGGCAGAGTCAGGAGGATTGCTTGAGGTCAGGAGTTTGAGACCAACCTAGCTAACATGGCAAGGTCCTGTCTCTACAAAAATAGAAATAGGCATCTGGCTCCTGCTTTCACAGCCATTGCAGTACATTGAGCTCCACAGAGACAGCACTGGAACAAGCATGAGCTGGATGGGCACCAGGTGACTCTGTGCTTTGAGGAGAAAAAAATAACTAATCATGGGCAAAGGAGATCCCAAGAAGCCAAGAGGCAAAATGTCAGCATATGCATTCTTTGCACAAACTTGCCAGGAGTAGCACAAGAAGAAGCACTTGGATGCTTCCATCAACTTCTCAGAGTTTTCTAAGAAGTGCTCAGAGAGGTGAAAGACCATGTCTGCTAAAGAGAAGGGAAAATTCGAAGACATGGCAAAGGTGGACAAGGCCTGTTATGAAAGAGAAATGAAAACCTATATCCCTCCTAAAGGGGAAGCAATAAAGAAGTTCAAGGATCC
The DNA here is from genome assembly GCF_000164805.1 of Carlito syrichta. NCBI lineage: Eukaryota > Metazoa > Chordata > Mammalia > Primates > Tarsiidae > Carlito > Carlito syrichta. Next base: position 236,817 of record NW_007250675.1, read on the forward strand.
TAATGCACCCAAGAGACCTCCCTCTGTCTTTTTCTTGTTTCTATTCTGAGTATCACCCCCAAATCAAAGGAGAACATCCCTGCTTATCCATTGGTGATGTTGTGAAGAAGCTGGGAGAGATGTGGAGTAACACTGCTGCAGAAGACAAGCAACCTTACGAGAAGGTTGTGAAGTTGAAGGAGAAATATGAAAAGTATATTGCTGCATACTGAGTTAATGGCAAGCCTGCTGCGGCAAAAAAAAAAAAAAATTAAAAAGGAGTTGTCAAGGCTGAAAAGAGCAATAAAAAGAAGGAAGAAGCCGGGCTCCGTGGCTCAGCCTGTAACCCCGCGCCATGGGAAGCTGAGGTGAGTGGATTGCCTGAGTCCGCGGGTTCCAGACCTTCCTGGGCAACTTGGTGAGACCTCATCACTACAATAAATAAAAAATTAGCTGGGCATGGTAGCGTGCACCCGTAATTCCGACTACTCGGAAGGCTGAGGCGGAAAGATCACCGGAGCCCAGCAGGTCAAGGCTACGGTGGCCGGGAGCGGCCACTGCACTCCAGTCTGGGCGACAGAATGAGACTCCAACTCAATAAATAAATAAATAAATAAATAAAAAGAAGGAAGAGGAAGAAGAAGAAAATGAAGAAGAAGATGATGATGAATAAGTTTGTTCATGTGCAGTTTTTTTTTCTTTTTTATAAAGCATTTAACCCCCCTGCACACAACTCACTCCTTTTTTTTTTTTTTTGAGTTGGAGTCTCACTCCATTGCCCAGGCTGGAGTGCAGTGGCACACTCACAGTCACTCCAGCGTCAACCTGCTGGGCTCCAGCGATCCATCCGCCTCAGCCTTCCAAGTAGCTGGAACTACAGAAGAGCCCTACCACTCCCAGCTAATTTTTGATTTATTGTAGAGATGAGGTCTCGCCAAGTTGCCCGGGCTGGTCTTGAACCCACGGGCTCAGTCAATCCACTTGCCTTGGCCTCCCAAAGTGCTGGGATTACAGAATGAGCCACCAAGTCCAGCCACAACTCACTCCTTTTAAAGAAAAAAAGTTGAAATGTAAAGATGTATAAGATTTGTTTTTAAACTGCACAGTGTCTTTTTTTGTATAGATAACACACTACCAAATATGTCTTTAGATAGCCATATCCTGGTGGTATTTTCAATAGCGAATCACCGGGTTGTAAACTGGCATGGAAATTTTTTTTATTTTTTTATTTTTTTGAGTTGGAGTCTCACTCTGTCACCCAGACTGGAG
>NW_007250675.1:238084-269725 GCF_000164805.1 Carlito syrichta
TGGGTCTCGAACCCGTGGGCTCAGGCAATCCACTCACCTCAGCCTCCCAAAGGCACAGGATTACAGGCTGAACCACCGAACTCGGCTGGCATGGAAATTTAAAGTAGTTTTTGGTGCACAGCCCAAATTAGTTATATATGAGGATGGCAGTTTTCTCATCTTCAGTTGTCTCTGATGCAGCTTATACAAAATAATTGTCCCGTTAACTGAATACCACTCTGTAATTGCACAAAAAAAGTTGCACTGTTTTGTTGCTATTCTGAATGCGTCTAAGTATATACAATTTTTTTATTTTTATTTTTTTTGAGTTGGAGTCTCATTCTGTCACGTAGGCTGGAGTGCAGTGGCACGCTCATGGCCACCCTAGCGTGGGGTTACTGGGCTCTAGCAACCCTTCCGCCTCAGCCTTCCAAGTAGCTGGAACTACAGGTCCGCACTACCACGCCCTGCTAATTTTTGATTTATTGTAGAGACGAGGTCTTGCCAAGTTTCCTGGGCTGGTCTCGAATCCGCGAGCTCAGGCAATCCACTCGCCTCGGCCTCCCAAAGTGCTGGGATTACAGGCTGAGCCATCTGTAAAAAATAAATAAAAAGTAAGTTAGTCAAACATGGTGGCACACACCTATAGTCCCAGCTACTCTAGAGGCTGAGGCAGGAGGATGGCTTGAGTCCTGAGCCCAGGAGTTCAAGGTTGTAGTCAGTTGTGATTGAATCACTGTACTCCAGCCTGGGTGACAGAGAGAGGCTCTGTCTCAAAAAAGAAGATGATGAAGAAGTAGAGGAGGAGGAGAAGGAAGAGGAGGAGGAGGAGGAGTGGATGAGGAAGAAGAGAAGGAAGAAGAAGAGAAAGAAGAGGAAGAGGAAGAAGAGGAGGAGGAGATGAAGAAGAAAGAGAAGAGGAAATAGCAATGATAACTATATATGTAACTAACTTAAGGGTCACAACATATATGAAGAAAAATGGACAGAAATGAAGGGAGAAATAGATCATTCTACAAAAATAGTCAGATATTACAATACTCACTTTCAGTAATGGAAAGAATAACCAGACTGAAGAACAATAAGGAAATAGAAAACTTGAACAACACTATGAACCAATTAGATCTAACAGACGTAAACAGAACACTCCACACAACAGCAGAATACACATCCTTCTTGAGTGCTAATAAGTTATTACCCTGCATAGGCCATATGTTAGAACACAAAACAAGACTTACTAGATTTTAAGACTTATATCAGTCAGAATTATCTTTTCCAATCACAATGGAATGAAACTAGAAATGAGCTGGGCTCAGTGGCTCAGCCTGTAATCCCGCGCTTTGGGAGGCGAGGTGAGTGGATTACCTGAGCCCGCGGTTCGACACCCGCCTGGGCAACTTGGTGAGACCTCATCTCTACAATAAATCAAAAAATCAGCCGGGCGTGGTAGCGCATGCCTGTAATTCTGGCTACTTGGAAGGCTGAGGCGGAAGGATCACCGGAGCCCAGCAGGTCGAGGCTGCAGTGACTAGGAGCGGCCACTGCACTCCAGTCTGGGTGACAGAGTGAGACTACAACTCAAAAAAAAAAAAAAAAAAAAAAGAAAGTAGAAATGAATAACAAGGAACACTGAAATACTCGCAAATATGTGGAGATTAAATAACATACTCTTTTAAAAGAAAACCAGTATGTCAAAGAAGAAATCACAAGGGCAATTAGAGAATACCTTGAGAGGAATGAAAGTGAAAACATAATACAGTTGACCCATGACAACATAGGTTTGCATTACACAAGTCCACTTAAATGTGGGTGTTTTTTTTCAACCAAATGCAAATTTAAAATGCAGTAGTGGGGGAACACAGAACTCCCATATTTGGAGGGTCAACTTTTTTTTTGAGTTGGAGTCTCACTCCTTCGCCCAGGCTGGAGTGCAGTGGCATGCACGCTCATGGCCACCCCAGTGTCAACCTCCTGGGCTCCAGCGATCCTTCCACCTCAGCCTTCCAAGTAGCCAGAACTACAGACGTGCGCTACTATGCCCAGCTATTTTTTATTTTATTGTAGAGACAAGGTCTTGCCAAGTTGCTCAGGCTGGTCTCAAACCCGCGGGCTCAGGCAATTCACTCACCTCGGCCTCCCAAAGTGCTGGGATTACAGGCTGAGCCACCGAGTCTGGCCTGGGTCAACTTTTTATATACATGGGTTCTGGAGGTTCTGCGGGGCCTGCTTCAGGATGTGAGTATGTGCAAATGAGGGTATATGTGAGAATTCTGGAACCAATCTCCCAGGTGTATAAAGACTGGAGAGCAGATAAAAATCCTGTTTCCGTAAAAATAAAAATAAAGAAAAGGAAAAAGGATCTCAAATCAGTAGCCTAATTGGAATCTCAGTGAACCAGAAAACCCAAAATTTGAAGAAAGAAGTAAATAATAACCAGAGTGGGAAAAAATGACATTGAAAAACAATAGAGAGGCTGGACTTGGTGGCTCAGCCTGTAATCCCAGCACTTTGGGAGGCCAAGACAAGTAGATTGTCTGAGCCCACAGGTTCAAGACCAGCCTGAGCAACTTGGTGAGACCTCATCTCTACAATAAATAAAAAATTAGTGGGTGTGGTAGCACACCTGTAGTTCTGGCTACTTGGAAGGCTGAGGCGGAAGGATTGCCAGAGCCTAGCAGGTTGATGCTGGGGTGACCATGAGTGTGCCACTGCACTCTACCCTGGGCAACAGAGTGAGACTCCAACTCAAAAAAAAAAAAAAAAAGAAAAGAAAAGAAAAGAAAGGAAAAACAATAGAGAAAATAAATAAAATCCAAAGTTGATTATTTGAAGAAAATAAAACAAACCACCAAAACTTCAGCTAGATTGACAAAAAAAAAAAAAAGAGAGAAGACACAAATAAATTAAGTGAGAAGTTACAACAAGGACATAACAACAAGCTTCAAAGAGATAAATAGTATTGTAAGAGAATATTACGAACAATTGTACAACAACAAATTAGATAGTCTAGAAGAAATGGACAAATTCTGAATTGCCTGAACCCGCGGGTTCGAGACCCGCCTGGGCCACTTGGCAAGACCTCATCTCTACAATAAATCAAAATGAGCCGGGCATGATAGAGTGCTCCTGTAGTTCCAGCTACTTGGAAGGCTGAGGCGGAAGGATCGCCAGAGCCCGGCAGGTCGAGCCTGGGTGACACTCCAGTCTGGGTGACAGAGTGAGACTCCAACCCGAAAAAAAAAAAAAAAAAAAAAAAAAAGAAATGGACAAATTCCTTGAAACATACAAATTACCTAAACGAACACAAGAACTAGAAAATCTCAACTAGTCTATAGCATGTAAAGAGATTGAATCAGCAACCAAAATCTCCCAACAACAACAACAAAAAACCTGCTGGACCAAGTGGCTTCACTGGTTATTCTATCAAACATTTAAAGAATAACTAACCTTTCTCAAATGCTTTGCAATTCATTCTATGAGGCCAACATACTCTGAAAACAAAGTCAGTTAAAAAAAAAGTTACAAGAAAATAGATCACAAATCAGTGTCCCTTATGAATATGGATGCAAACAGTTTTAGCAAAATATTTGTAAGCCAAATTCAAGTATTATAAATGATTATTAACAATGTCCAAGTGGGATTTATCCCAGGAATGCAAGGGTGATTAAACATAAGAAAATCTAACAATGTATATAATATATCATATTAGTAGAATGAAATAAAAAATTACATTATCACTTCAATTGATATAGAAAAGGTATTTGACAAAATTTAATATCCTTTATGATAGAAACACCCAACAAACTGAGACAGGAGATAGCTAGAGAAAGGCTAGGCAGACAGACAGGCAAGTCCTCTGGTGACAATGTAGTGAACTCCTGGCAAGTCTCTCAGGCTCATTATTGGTAAACAAGCTCCCTGCGAGCCTCTCAAGCAAGAGCTAAAAGCCTCACTGCTGGGATAGAAAGGCAACCAATCAGCTCACCATTAGGCCCCTACCTTCTACTGATTGGTCCTGACCAATAATACTGGCCAATCAAAGCAGCAGCAGTTCACAGCTAATGTGAGCCAATCAGCTTGGACTTAGGGCTCTATAAGCGCCAGGTTTCGGCCCCAGACAGGCAACTCCTTGGAGTCCCCTCCCACCATGGGAACTTATCTGTCCTCTCAGTAAATCCTGCTTACTCACTTTCTGCCATCCTTGACCCTCATTCTTCCTGGGCATGAGACAAGAACCTTGACCCTGAAGAGCTGCGACCTGAAGAGCTGCAGAAGATCATCAGAGCAGAAGAGCCGTGCACCCCAGAGCCTGGCTTGCCAGCCGTGGCAGCCGGCTGAACCAGGAGAGCTGCCGGAAGTGGGCGAGACTCTGAAGCTGAGACACCCGGGGACGAGGCCTGCCAGGTTCCCGATTCAGCAGCATTCTCAGGGCTTGGCTTGCTAGCCTGTTAGAGACAACACCTGGCGGTTAGGCTTGCCAGTCCCCCAAATCGCAACACTCTCAGGGCTTGGCTTGCCAGCCCATTAGAGCTGACACTTCCGGGGCTAGGCTTACCAGCCCTTCGACCACTAATCTGGAGCTTGGCTGGCCCATTGAACTGACACTCTTGAAGTCCAGGCTGACCTGAAAAATCCACATCAAAACTAAAGTAGGAGGAAACTACCTCAATATAATAAAATCCGTATATAAAAAAATCCATACCTAACATCATAGTCAATAGTGAAAGAGTAAAAGTGTTTCCTCTAAGATCAAAAACAAGTCAAGGATGCCCACTTTTGCCACTTCTATTAAATATAGTTCTAGAAGTTATAGCTTGAGAAAGTAGGCAAGAAAAATAAACGAAAGTCATCCAAATTGGAAAGGAAGAAGTAAAATTATCTCTGTTCACAGATATGATTTTATATGTGTAAAACTCTAGTGATTCCACAAAAAACTATTAGAACTAAAATTCAGCACGGTAATGGGATATAAAATCAATATACAAAAATCAGCTGCATCTATCTATCTATCTATCTATCTATCTATCTATCTATCTATCTATCTAATCTATCTGACAGAGTTTTCCTTTTTGCCTAGGCTGGAGTGAAGAAGTAAGATCATAGTTCACTGTAACCTCAAACTCCTGGGCTCATGCAATCCTCCTAACTCAGTCTCTTGAGTAGCTAGAAGTACAGGAGTGTGCCACCACACCCAACTAATTTCTTAAAATTTTTTCATAGAGAGGGTCTCACCATGATACCCAGACTGGTTTTGAATTTCTGGCCTCAAGCAATCCTCCCACCTGAGCCTCCCAAAGTGCTAGAATTACAAGCGTGAGCCACTGTACCTGGCCTAATTGCATTTTTATGCACAATGAACAATTCAAAAAGGAAGTTAAGAAAACAATTCTATTTAAATACTATCAAAAATAATAAAATACTTTGAAATAAATTTCACCAAGGAGGCTAAAGCTTTGTATACTAAACACTACAAAATGTTGCTGAAAGAAATTAAAGAAGACATAAATAATGATATTTTGCTTGTTGATTGAACTTAATATTGTTAAGTTGTCTTTTGTTTGTTTGTTTGTTTTGTTTTGTTTTGAGTTGGAGTCTCACTCTGTTGCCCAGACTGGAGTGCAATGGCACACTCACGGCCACCCCAGCATCAACCTGCTGGGCTCCAGCGATCCTTCTGCCTCAGCTTTCCAAGTAGCTGAAACTAGATGCATGCTACCACGCCCGGCTAATTTTTGATTTATTGTAGAGACGAAGTCTCCCCAAGTTGTCGGGGCTGGTCATGAACCCACAAGCTCAGGCAATCCACTTGCCTTGGTCTCCCAAAGTGCTAGGATTACAGGCTGAGCCACCAAGCCCGACCTGTTAAGTTGTCAATACTACTCAAAGTGATCTACAGATTCAATGCATTCCCTATCAAAATCCCAATGGATTTTTTGCTTTAATATAAAAATCTATCCTAAAATTCATATGGAACTTCAAGGGACCCTGAGTCATCAAAACAATCTTGAAGAAGAAAGGATTCATACATCTTAATTTTAAAACTTATTACAAACCTACAGTTATCAAAACCATGGGTACTGGCATGAAGATAGACATATATACCAGTAATATTGAATATAAAGCCCAGAAATGATCTCTTTCATAAATAATCAAATAATTTTTTACAGTCTGGACATGGTGGCTCATGTCTATACTCCCAGAACTTTGGAAGGCCAAGGCAGGAGGGTTGCTTGAGCCCAGGAGTTTAAGACCAGCCTGGTCAATGTAGCGAGATCTTGTTTCTACAAAAAGTGAAAAAATAGCCAGGCATGGTGTCCAAACCTTTAGTCCCAGCTACCCAGGAGGCTGAGGTGGAAGGACTACCTGAACCCAGCAAGTCAGGGCTGCAGTGAGCTGTGATCATGCCACTGCACACCAGCCTGGGTGACAGAATAAGACCCTGACTCAAATAATAATAATAATAATAATTTTTGACAAAAGTACCAAGACCATTCAATGGGAAAGGACAATCTTTATAACAAATATACTGGGAAAACTGGATAGCTACATGCAAATGAATGAGATTGGACCCCTACCTCAAACCATGTACAAAAATTAACTCAAAATAGATTTAAAAAAACTGAAACATGAGCACTAGGACTATAAAACTCTTAGAATAAAGCATAGAGGAGAAGCTTCATGACACTGGCATGATTTCTTGGCTATGTTATGAAAAGCACAGGCAACAAAAGAAAAAATAGAAAGACTGGACTTTATCAAAATTAAAAGTTTTTTGTATCAAAGATTTTGATTGCTGATCCCAGGAATTCAAGGGTGGTTAAACAGAAGAAAGTCTATCAATGTAATATGTCATATTAATAGAATGAAAGAAAAAAATTACATTATCATCTCAATTGATGTGGAAAAGATATTTGACAAAATCCAATATCCTTCATGATAAAAATACTCAACAAACTAAAATAGAAGGAAATTACCTCAATATAATAAAGTCCATATACAAAAAATCCATACTTAACATCATAGTCAACAGTGAAAGAGTGAAAGTGTTTTCTCTAAGATCAGAAACAGGGCAAGGCTGCCCACTTCTGCCACTTTTATAAGAGAGTAAAAAAGCAACCCACAGAATGGGTGAAGTTGTTTGCAAATCATGTATCTGAAAAGGAGTTAATATTCAGAATATATAGAGAGAACTCCTACAACTGAACAACAATATCAACAAAAACGGCCGAGCTTGGTGGCTCAGCCTGTAATCCCAGCGCTTTGGGAGGCCAAGGTGAGTGAACTGCCTGAGCTCGTGGGTTCGAGATCCACCTGGACAACTTGGCGAGACCTTGTCTCTACAATAAATAAAAAATCAGCTGGGTGTAGTAGCGTGCCCCTGTAGTTCCGGCTACTTGGAAGGCTGAGGTGTAAGGATCACCGGAGCCTAGCAGGTCGAAGCTGCGTGGCCAGGAGCATGCCACTGCACTCCAGTTGGGGCGACGGAGTGAGATTCCAACTCAAAAAAAAGTATATCAACAAAAACAACTCAACTTAAAAATGGACAAAAGGACTGGGAGTGGTGGCTCAGCCTGTAAGCCCAGCACTTTGAGAGGCCGAGACGAGTGGACTGCCTGAGCCCGGGGGTTCGAGACCAGCCTGGGCAACTTGGTGAGACCTCATCTCTACAATAAATCAAAAAATAAGATGGGCATGGTAGCACACGTCTGTGGTTCCAGCTACTTGGAAGGCTGAGGCGGAAGAATCACCTAAGTCCAGCAGGTTGAGGCTGCAGTGGCCATGGGCATGCCTCTGTACTCCAGCCTGGGTGACAGAGTGAGACTCTAACTCAAAAAACAAAACAAAACAAACAAACAAACAAAGGACAAAAGACTTGAATATTTTTCCAAAGAAGATATACAAATAGCAAATAATCATTAAATGACATAAGGATATTGGAACCATGATACACTGTTAGCGGGTGTACAAAATTATGCAACTGCTGTGGAAAATAGTTTAATGGTTCCCCAAAATGTTAAACAGAATTACCATAGACTCAGAAATTTCACTCCAAGTTGTATACATCACATGGTTGATAACAGGGACTTGATGTTCACAGCAGCAGTATTCATAATACCCCAAAGATGGAAACAATCCAAATGTTGACCAACAGATGAATGAATAAACAAAATGTGCATATACATACGGTTGAATATTATTTATACATAAAAGGAATAAATATTTACAACATTATCCTAAGTGAAATAAGCCAGTCACAAAAGGACACCTTATGATTCTATTTATATGAAGTATCTAGAAAAGTTCACATAAATTAGAGATTACAGGAGTTGAGGGCAGAGAATACTGGGGAATTATTGACTAATGGGAAGAATTTTGTTTGGGGTGATAAAAAAATTTTGGAAGTACATAGTGGTGATGTTTGCATAACATTGTGAATATATTTAATACCACTGAGTTGTTTGTTTGTTTAAGTGGGGGTTTAACTTTGTTGCCCAGCTTGGAGTGCAGTGAAATGATCATAGCTCACCACAACCTTGACCTTCTGGGATCAAGTAATCCTTCTGCCTCAGCATCACAAGTAGGTGGGATTATAGGCATGTGCCACCACACTTGGCTAGTTTTTTTATTTTTTATTTTGTAGAAATGAAGTTTCTCTGTGTTGCCCAGGCTGGTCTCAAACTCCTGGGCTTAAGCAATTCGCCCACCTGGGCCTCCCAAAGTGCTGGGATTACAGGCATGAGCCACCACGCTTGAGTGAACACTTAAAAATGGTAAGGTTTTTTTTTTTTCTTTTGCTACAATAAAAAAATACTAAAATCTGGTTACAAAGGCCAATTTTACAATAGTAAATATTTTACACAAAAAAATCAGTTGGCTATATTGTGAGAGTCTATTTCTGGACTCTCTTTTCTATTCTATTATGGAAATACCACATTGTCTTTTTTTAAATAAAAAGTTTTACTTTTTTTTGTCGAGATGGGAGTCTCACTATGTTGCCCAGACTGATCTTGAACTCCTGGGTTCAAGTGATGCTCCAAAAGTGCTATGGTTACAGGACCGAGCCACCACACCCAGCCCACATTATCTTGATTATAGCAGCTGTATAGTGAGAGTTAAAATTAGATAGTGTGATAAAGGATAAGGCAGAATTTAAAAATGAATAAGAAAAAAAATTTAAATCAATTGATGTGAGTTCTCAAACTTTATTATTTTAATAATAAAGTTTAATTTCTAAATTGTTTTGATTCTTCATTACTTTGCCTTCCCATACAAATTTTAGAATTGATATCTTTACTATGTTGAGTATTCCAGTCCACAAACATAGTATGGCTCCCCATTTATTTAGATCTTTTAAAATTTATTTATGTATTTATTTTGAGTTGGAGTCTCACTCTGTCGCCCAGACTGGAGTGCAGTGGCCGCTCCTGGCCATCGCAGCCTCCACCTCCTGGGCTCTGGTGATCCTTCCGCCTCAGCCTTCCAAGTAGTTGGAACTACAGGCGCGTGTTACCACGCCCGGCTCATTTTTGATTTACTGGAGATGAGGTCTCGCCAAGTTGCCCAGGCGGGTCTCGAACTTGCGGGCTCAGGCAATCCACTCACCTCAGCCTCCCAAAGGCACGGGATTACAGGCTGAGCCACCGAGCCCAGCTTTAAATTTATTAATTTGTTTTTTTCTTTTTCTTTTCTTTTCTTTCTTTCTTTTTTTTTTTTTTTTGAGTTGGAGCCTCACTCTGTCACCCAGGCTGAAATGCAGTGACATGCTCACGGCCACCACAGCCTCGACCTGTTGAGCTCATGTGATCCTTCCATCTCAGCCTTCCAAGTAGCTGGAACTACAGGTGGGTGCTACCATGCCTGGCTAATTTTTTTATTTATCGTAGAGACGAGGTCTTGGCATGTTGCCTGCACTGGTCTGTAACCCCTGGACTCAGGCAATCCTCTTGCCTCTGCCTCCAAAGTGCTAGGATTGCAGGCATGAGCCACTGTACCTGGCTATTTTTTTTTTTAACTTATTTCATCAGGATTTTGTAGGGTTTTTTGCTTGTTATTGTTTTTGTTTTTTGAATTGGGGTCTTACTGTATTGACTAGACTGGAGGGCAGCGGCATGATCACAGCTCCTTGCAGCCTCAAATTCCTGGGCTCAAGCAATTGTTCATCCTCAGCCACCCTGGGTCTGCAGACACTTGACACCATGCTCAGGCTCAAGTAATTTTTTACTTTTGTAGAAACAGGTCTTGCTATGTTGCCCATGCTGGTCTCAAACTCCTGGGCTCAAGCAATCCTCCAGCCTTAGCCTCCTAAATTGCTGGGATTATAGTCATGAGCCACCATACCTGGCAGGCTTTTGTAGTTTTTAACATAAAGATCCAGTTCATATTTTGTTAGATTTATATAAAATATTTCACGTGATTTTGAGCTATTATAAGTGGTAACTAAAAAGTTGTTTTTAGGCCCACAACAGCCTGATGGTACAGGATCTGCTGGCAACTCGAAAAAGTTGTTTTAGCCGGGCCCGGTGGCTCAGCCTGTAATCCCGCGCCTTTCGGAGGCTGAGGTGAGTGGATTGCCTGAGCCCGCGGGTTCGAGACTCGCCTGCGCAGGCGACACCTCATCTCTACAATAAATAAAAAAAAAATTAGCCGGGCGTGGTAGTGCGTGCCTGTAGTTCCAGCTACTCGGAAGGCTGAGGCGGAAGGATTGCTGGAGCCCAGCAGGTCGAGGCTGCGGTGGCCGGGAGCGGCCACTGCACTCCAGTCTGGGCGACAGAGTGAGACTCCAACTCAAAAAAAAAGAAAAAAAGAAAAAAGAAAAGTTATTTTTATTTCTAATTGCCAGTATATAGAAACACTCTTAATTTTCATGTATTGACCTTGTATTCTGCAATCTTAATAAACTCACTAGTTAGGTATTTGTTTTGTTTTATAGATGGGGTCTTGCCATGTTGCCCAGGCTAGAGTACAGTGGTTATTCACAGACATAGTCATGGAACGCTACAGCTTCAAACTCCAGGGTTCAGGTGATCCACTTGCCTCAGCTTCCCAAGTAGCTGAGTTTACAGGCATGTGACACCACACCCAGCTAGTTCACTGGCTAGTTTTAACAGTTTTTTTTTTTTTTAAGTTTTTACGTAGATAATCATGTCATCCACAAATAGAGACAATTTTATTTATTCCTATATAAATTTTATTTATATAGAGACAATTTTATTGATACAATATGAACTGTATTTCTTTATTTTTTTTTTAATTTTTAATTTTAAGGATGTGGAGTACAATTCAGGGTTAGGTATACAAATGTTGATTATGCAGGTACCCTTGTTGATGAGCTGTGCCCCGCTGGCAGTTCCCACTGCTGCCAATTCCTTTCTTATAGTATTATAATTGTTCAAGGTCTGCTTATGAATGAGAACGTTTGGTACTCAGTCCTTTGTTTCTGTGATAGATCACTCGATATTATAGACTCTAAGTCCATCGAAGTTGCTGCGAACTTCATAATTTTATCCTTCTTTATGGCTGCGTAATGTCCCATCATGTATATGCACCAATTAAAAAAAAATCCAATCCTCTTTTGATGGACAGCATGGTTGGTTTCATGTTTTTGCTATTGTGAATAATGCTGCAATAAATGTGCGTGTGCAGGTATCGTTTTCATAGAGTGATTTAAGTTCCTCCTGGTATATTCTCAGTAGGGGGATTGCAGGGTCATATGGAAGGTCAATTTTTAGATCTTTTAGGCATCCCTAAACTGTTTTCCACAGAGGTTGTACTAGTTTACACTACCAACAATGTAGAAGTGTTTCTTTTCCCCCCAAATCCTCTCCAGCATCTGTTGTTTTTTGTTATTGATGATGGTCATCCTGACTGGAGTTAGGTGGTATCTCAGTATGGTTTTAATTTGCATTTCTTAGATGACTAGTGAGACTGAGCATTTTTTCATGTATCTGTTGGCTGCTCATATGACTTCTTTTGAGAAGCATCTATTAATATCTTTTGCCCACTTTGTAATGGGGCTGTTTTTCTCTTTTCTGCACATTTGAGTTCCTTGTAGATCCTAGATGTTAAGCCTTTGTCAGATATATAGTTGGCAAATATTTTTTTCCAGTCTATGGGCTGTCTCCCTGTTCTCTTGATGGTTTCTCTGGCTTTGCAGAAGCTTGTCAGTTTGACGAAGTCCCACTTATCTATCTTCTCTCTTATGGCATGGGTACTTGGGGCTTTGATTAGGAATGGGTTGCCAGTTCCAATTTCCATAAGGGTGTCTCCTGCATTTTCTAAGGTTCTTATAGTTTTAGGTTTTACTTTTAGGTCTTTGATTCATTTACAGTTGTTTTTGTGTGTGGTGATAAATAGGGGTCCTGTTTCAATTGTTTGCATGTGGTTAGCTGTTTTCTCAGCATCTTTTTTGGAACAGGTTCTCCTCTCCCCAGTGGTTGATAGTGGAGGCTTTGTTGAGGATGAGTTGGTTGAGAAATTGAGGTTTTGTTTCTGGAATCTCTACCCTATTCCATTGGTCTATATGACTATTCTTGTACCAATACCAGGCTATTTTGATTATTGTAGCTTCATAACACAGTTTAAAGTCTGGGAGTGTATACCTCCCGCTTTTTTTTTTCTTCTTCTTCTGAGGATTGTTTTGGCTGTTCCTGGTTGTTTGTGTTTCCATATGAATTCCTGTGTTGTCATTTCCAGGTCTGGAAAGAATGTTGCTGGTAATTTAATGGGTATTGCATTAAATCTGTAGATTGTCTTGGGTAGGATGGTCTTTTTTTTTTTTTTTTCAATTGAGTTGGAGTCTCACTCTGTCGCCCAGGATGGAGTGCAGTGGCATGCTCATAGTCTTTCTGCACCTACCTCATGGCTACTCCTCAGTCCTGCTGCCAGGCTCCTTCCAGGGAGGACCCCAGCCATACTGCTCAGTGACCAGAATGTGCCCTGAGCCTTTTTTTTTTTTTTTTTTTTTTGAGACAGGGTCTCTCTCTGACATCCAGGATAGAGTACAGTGGTGTGGGCATAGCTCACTGTAGTCTTGAACTCCAGGCTTATAGCTCACTGTAACCTTGAACTCCAGGCTCAAGTGATCCTCCTGCCTCAGTCTCCTGAGTAACTGGGACTACAGGCACACGCCACCACGCCTGGCTAATTTTTTATTTTTTACCTAGGTGAAATTTACACACCATAGACTACAACAACTTCGAGTACCTGGCCTAATGAATTTAAACAAATATATACATATATGTTACCAAGACCCAAATCAAGATGAGGCACATTTCTGTCACGCCAGAATGTTCCCAGTGCCCCTTCCAGCCAATTCCCCACCTAGAGGCAACTGCTCTTTTGACTTCTGTGGCTCTAGATTCGTTTTGTCTGATCTCAAGCTTTATAGAGATGGATCCCCTAGTATTCATCCCGAGGCTTCTCTGCCCCTCCAGCCCAGTGCTTTCTGGGACTGAGTAGCAGTCACAGATGTGCAGTCCACCCTAAGGCTGGGAGCGGGGAATGTATCATGTGACCCACAGGGAACAGGAGGGCAGCAAGCTCCACCTCCCTGCACCAGGTCTGGCTTGCTGTTCCCACAGCCCAGAATGCTGTTCCAGCTCCCCTTTCTATCTCAGCAAAGAGATGCTGCCTGCTCCTCATGCATGATGAAGCACTCCCCTGTTCCCACCTTCTCCCTCTCCTCAAATCCATACGTCTGCGTGCCTGACTCAGGTCTCCGTAGGTTCAGCAAGAATGGGCATCTGTTAAATGAGTGGACAGAAGAGACGTTGTCCTCAGCTCTAGTTTCCCCAGGACTCCTGAATGTACCCCATAATTCCAGGCTCTTTGGCTCTCCCTCTGACCCCCAGGTTCCCTGGTCTGAGGCTCCCTTCCTTCCTTTATTTTATTTTTGAGTCAGGGTCACCCAGGCTGCAGTGCAGTGGTGCAATCATGACTCTGCATCCTGGCTCATGCAATCCTCCTGCATCAGCCTCCTAACTAGCTGGGGCTACAGGCATGTGCCACCAGACCTGGCTTATTTTTAAGTATTTTTGTAGTGACAGACGAGAGGATTGTCTGAACCCAGGAGTTCGAGACCAGACTGGGCAACTTGGGGAGACCTTGTCTCTACAATAAATCAAAAAATTAGCCAGGTATGGTGGCGTGAGCCTGTAGTTCCAGTTACTTGAAAGGCTGAAGCAGAAGGATTGTCTGAGCCCAGCGGGTTGAGGCTGCAGTGGCCATGAGCGTGCCACTGTACTCTAGCCTGGGTGAAGGGTGACACTCTGACTCACAAGAAAAAAATAAATAAATTTTTTTGTCGAGACGAAGTCTCACTATGTTGCCCAGACTGATCTTGAATTTCTGTGCTCAAGTAATCTTCCCACCTTGGCCTCCTAAGTACTGGGATTACAGGCGTAAGCCAATGTGCCTGGTCTCCTCTCCTTTCTTGAACAGCCAGAAGGAGCTCTGAAAAGCATCAATTTTGTCAGTCTCCAGCCCAGACCCGTCAAGCAGCTTTCAGGCACTCTTCGAATGTCATGGGTGATGAGGCCTGTGACTTGGTCTGTGCCTCCCTCTGCAGTCCTTGGGTCATTCATTGTCCCTGAGTTCTCAGCTCCTGAGCCAGCCTGTCTCCAGGTTTCCCCAAGGCTGCCTTCCTTGGATCAAATAGTTCAACCATGCAGCAAGGTGTCCTGGCCCTGCCCACCTGTCTGGTCCTCCCACCTTCCTGGCACACTTGCTAATGCCTAATGACAGAGCTCAAGCCCAAGAAGGAGACTCTGTCCACTTATCCCTCCACAGTGTAGACCAGTGCGGCTCCAAAATGGAGGCCCAGCGAGCATTTGTGAATGTGTGAATTTATTTTGGGTTCTTGAAATGATGTTAAAGTTTTTTCCTTTCTGACTTGAAAATTTGTTATCAAAAAATTTTAAGTTCAAAAATAGTAAACAAAAACAAAAACAAAAATCCAGCCCCCCAGAGCAGAGTTATGATTACAATTGTTGTCTAATTCCTTTTTACCATTCTGTGGATGTAGAGTATAGAGTATATACATTTCTACCTGTACTTATATATTTGTGTACATAACTAGAAACACTCTCTTATACACTTTTGCATTTTGTTTGTGTCATTTAACATCATTTATCTTAAGATTTTCCCTGATTATTTTTCCTAATTTAATTTTTTTTCTAATCAGCCAGGTATGGTGGCACATACCTGTAGTCCCAGCTACTGAGGAGGCTGAAATGTAAGGATCACTTTAGCCCATGAGGTCAAGACCAGTCTGGGCAACATAATGAGACCCTGTTTTTAGAAAACAGAAATTATAATTTTTTTTCTAATTATTTCAGTCTCCTAGTTGGTTTTTGTTTTTCTGTTTAAATTTTCTAAAATTATTTAAGAATACCATTATTATTATTTTTTGAGTAGCAATCTCACCTTGTCACCCAGGCAGGAGTGCAGTGGCACACTCACGGCCACTGCAGCCTCGACCTACTTGGCTCAGTTGATTTTTCCACCTAAGACTTCCAAGTAGCTGGAATCACAGGCACAGATCCTGGCTGATTTTTTTTATTTATTGTAGAGACAAGGCTTCACCAAGTTGTACAGACTTGTCTCGAACCCCTGGGTGTAGGTAATCTCACCTCTGCCTCCCAAAGTGCGGGGATTACAGGCATGAGCCACCGTGCCTGGCAAGAATAGCATTTTTTAATGCCCCCTGAGTAAGTGAGTGGCTCCTGCTGGTCACACTTAGGCTGTGTTGCGTTTGTGGCTAGTATAGCCATGTCCTGTTAATGATCATTCTTCATTGTCCGTGTCCTTACCATGCTCCATGACCAGACATCCTGGAGTTTGCCTGTTGCCCCATCTCAGCCATTAATAGTATCCTTGCAGCTGGGCTCGGTGGCTCAGCCTGTAATCCCGCGCCTTGGGAGGCTGAGATGAATGGATTGCCTGAGCCCACGGGTTCGAGACCCATCTGGGCAACTGAGTGAGACCTCATCTCTACAATAAATCAAAAAATTAGCCGGGTGTGATAGTGCGTGCTTGTAGTTCCAGCTACTTGGAAGGCTGAGGCGGAAGGATCGCTGGAGCCCAGTAGGTCGAGGCTGCAGTGGCCAGGAGCGGCCACTGCACTCCAGTCTGGGCAACAGAGTGAGACTCTAACTCAAAAAAAAAAAAAAAATAGTGTCCTTGCTTTCTCTCAAAGGTGTCACAACACCTACAGTCCAGCTACTCAGGAGGCCAAGGTGGTAGAACTGCCTGAACCCAGAAGTTTGAGTCCAGCCTGAGCAACAAAGTGAGACTCTGTCTCTAAAACATAAATAAAATTAAATTATACGGACTTCCTTCAAGAGGTGTAGGCAGGGTGGGGGAAAGGGGTGGAGGCAGCTCCTGGGTTTGTCTCAGGTACCTAGGTGAATTATGTGGAGCTTGGGGGAGGGCAATGATTTTTGGACATGTGGATTCAGAGGTGTCCACGTGATGTGCAAGGGACATAGTCGGGGGGGCAGCTAAAGATGTGGTCCTCGCCCACGGGAGTCACTGGGGCTGGCAACTCCTGGCTCTTGCTTGATAAATTTCACTCGGCAGCTCGGTGGAAGGACAAAGCCACACGAGTATTTCAGCCATGCCTGTGTCAGGGCATCACTAAGTTGGGGAAGAAGGGAAGGAGTGCTGCAATCTCTAATCTTTGTTCATTTAGTAGGTATCATGCTGTTGTCCCTAAGCTTATCACCCACAGGTTTCAGATGTTCAACCTTGAAATATGGTGTTGAGCAAATCCTATCTTAGTGAATTAGATAGTTGGGGTGAGTGTGGACCATCTTAGCCAGATCTCCAGCTGGACAGGATTTACCTTTCCTCCTGTGAACCTCCGTCTCTGTGGCCCATTGGTGGGGAACTGTTAGTGGACCCACTCTGCTTCATTGAAGAGAAAAGTCTTGGGTCCCAGAGAGACGCGTGACTCTCAAGGTCAGGCCTGTAGAATGCACCCAAGATCTTCAGAGGCGGAGTGAAAAGCACAGCCACTGCTTCTGCATCTAATTCAACGTCAGCATCCCCACTTGCAGATGAGGGACGGTCTCTTGGTCAAGGCTGCAGAAGCTGGTGGAGCTCAGCTCTGAGCCAGGTCTTTGCTTTCTGCCTCTGCCTGCCACTCCTGCTTTCATGCAGAAGCTCCCTCCCCTGCCGTGCCTTTGTTGATACTGACAGAATGACCTGGTGTGTGACATCCCGCAGTCAGTAGACACAGCAGAGTCATGTGGGCATCATCTTCAGGCCCCGCGCTTAAGACACAAAGATGAAGAGAACATGGCCCCTGACCCGTAGGGGTTATGGTTCAGTGACAGGTACATAAAGAATAGGCAGGGCACAGTGGTTCATGCTTGCAATCCCAGCACTTTGGAAGACTGGGATGGGAGAATTGCTTGAGCCCAGGAGTTCAAGATCAGCCTGGGCAACAAAGCAAGACTCATTCCTCACCCCCCCCAAAACCCCCAAACCTACAAAACAGTGTTTCTCTATTGTTCAGATGATAAAAACGAGACCTCAGGAGGAGAGTGACCTACCCGAGCCCATGTTTTTTCAAAATTTAATTTTAATTTTTACATTTAAAAAAAGAGATGGGGTCTTGTTATGTTGTCCGTGCTGGCCTGGAACTCCTGGGCTTAAGTGATCCTCCTTCCTTGGCCTTCCAAAGTGCTGAGATTACAGGTGTGAGTCACCATGCAAGCCCCACGTTGTTTTATAGAGGCAAGAATAGAACTAGGGACATCTCTGTCCCCTGATCTTAAGAAATACACACAAGTTGCTCACTCTCTCGGGTAACCAAGGAAATGCAAACTGAAACCACAACATGATGTCTTGTTGCACTCATAACATTGACAAAACGTAAAAAGTCTGACTGCAACAAGTGGTGGTGAGGATTAAGCACAGCGGGTGTTCTGTGCACTTACATGGTCTCTTATGTGACCCCAGTGGGTGGGCATGAAGACTTGGTGGCAGGGTGGCCTTGGACTGTGCACCTATGTAGTCCCATGGGGCCCTAGCCTGGCTTCATTCTCTACTGCTGCTGCTGTCCTGAAATTCCGATAATTCATCAAGGGGCCCACATTTTAATTAAATTAATTTAAATTTGAACTCATTCTAAATGTCATTTTAAATTTAATAAATTTAATTTTAATTTAAAAATGACATGGCCCATCCTGCCCGGTGAATTCACTTCTTGGTATGTCCCCTAGAGTAACTCTTGCATGTGGGGGCCAGGAGAGCCATGTAGGATATATACAGCTGCTGTGCTTTTGCAGAGAGCTGGGAGCCCACACAGTGTGGGCGAACCTGGGAAGCATGTGCTGAGGGACAGACGTGGGGTACAGGAATGCGACTGCCAATACCATTTCGGAAAGATAAAATATAAGCAAAACCAAATAGTAGTGCATAAGGATATATACATAGTATAAATAAATCCTTTAGGATGCTGGGTGCAGGGTATTGGGTGGAGCTAGGTGGGAGGTGTGTTCCCCATGGAAATTCAGCATGGTGGGTTATGCTGTTTGATGTTGATGGGTGGGTCTGTTTCCCCATCAGACTTGGAGTTGGTCTAAGACATCAGTTCTTGAGGTGTTGATGTCAAAGATTTTGTAATCTATTTATTTTTTGAGTCAGAGTCTCACTCTGTCACCCAGGTTGGAGTGAAATAGCATGATCATGGTTCACCACAGTCTGACTTCCTAGGCTCAGGCAATCTTTACTCCTCAGCCTCCTGAGTAGCTGGGACTACAGTCGTGCTCCACCACGCCTGGCTAATTTTTGGGTTTTTTGTACAGACAAGGTCTCGCTATGTTGCTCAGCTTGGTCTTGAGCTTCTGGTCTCAGCCAATCGTTTTGCCTTGGCCTCCCAAAGTGCTGGGATTACAGGTGTGAGCTACCACACCCAGCCAAGACTTTGTATTTAAAAAATGGAAGAGCCCACTAGGGCTGGCCACACTGTTGGGATCGGGCACTGAGAAACAGCATGTGGGAGGGCTTGATGGCCTGCCAGTGTCACTGGTTGAGTGCAGTGGCACGACCACAGTCAGCGCAGCCTTGACTTACTGAGTTCAGGCAATCCTTCTGTCTCAGCCTTCCAAGCAGCTGGAACTACAGGCGTGTACCACCAATCAATACTGATTGATTGGTTGATTGATTGTAGAGATGAGATTTCACCAGGTTGCCCAGGTTGGTCTTGAACCCCTGGACTCAGCAATCCTCTTGCCTTGACCTCTCAAAGTGCTAGGGTTACTGGCATGAGCTACCATGCCCAGCCAAGAGGTTTTTTTGTTTGTTTGCTTGAGTTGGAGTCTTACTCCGTCACCCTGGCTGGAGTGCAGTGGCATGCTCACGGCCACCCCAGCATCAACTTGCTAGGCTCATGCAGTCCTTCTGCCTCAGCCTTCCAAATAGCTGAAACTATAGGTGGAAACTACCATGCCCAGCTTATTTTTTGATTTATTGTAGGGATGAGGTCTCACCAAGTTGCCCAGGCGGGTCTCGAACCTGTGGGTTCAGGCAATCCTCTCACCTTGGCCTCCCAGAGTGCTGGGATTACAGGCTTGAGTCACCATGCCTGGCCTAGAGGCTTTGTTTTTTGTTATGGTTTTTTTTTTTTAAAGCAGGATTTATTGAGAGGACAGAAAAGCTCCCACAGTGGGAGGGAACCTGGAGGGGTTGCCTGAGGTTTTGTTTTTTAAACTGCATTTTAAAATACTAACCCTGATTGTTTTGTTCCATATTTAAAATCAAATCCTTTTCCTCATCCTCTCTCTTTTCCAAGTTTTGTCATGTTGTTATATTACATCTATAATTTAAGAAATACTGAATACATTTGAATCACTTTTTATATCCTTTAAAGTTTCTACATCCTTTTTTTTTTTTTTTTTGAGTTGGAGTCTTACTCTGTTTCCCAGGCTGTGGAGTGCAGTGGCACGATCACGGCTCACCATAACCTCAAGCCCCTGGGCTCAGGAGATTCTTCTGCCTTAGCCAAGAATAGCTGGGATCATAGATATGTGCTACCGCACCCAGCTAATTACTTAAAAATTTTTTTAGAGACAAGGTCTTGAACTTCTGGTCTCAAGAAATATTCTTGCCTTGGCCTCCCAAAGTGCTGGCCAACCTTGGGGGGATGAGGTTACAGGGGGCTAGGCTGGAGGACATTGTTGGGGGCCACAGGCCCGGAGCAAAGTGAGGCAGGTGAGTGGGTTCTGCGGGGTACTCCCGAAAGCCCATCAGATGTGGCTGCCCTGAGGAGGGTTCCTAATGCCTGCCAGGCAGCTCTGAGGGGCCATTCCCTGCTGGCCACAAAGGAACCCTGGGGCGGGCCCCTTCAGCCACTTTGTCTGGTCTACATCCACTAAATATTTCAACTAGAAACCCTAATGTAATGGCAAATGCTTCAAGCAAATGCTTTGAAGTAAGGCCTCATCATGCTGTGCTGCCCGGGGCTTTCATAAAAGTGGAGAGAGGACGCCAAGACCCCCTCCCCAACTTGAAGTGACATGGAGCTCCTTTTGCAGATAAGGCTTGGGGAAGGGCAGGGAGCAGGCCTGAGGTGGGCATTTTGAGCCTGCTGGGGCCGCAGGGTGAGTG
This sequence comes from Carlito syrichta, assembly GCF_000164805.1. Taxonomy (NCBI): domain Eukaryota; kingdom Metazoa; phylum Chordata; class Mammalia; order Primates; family Tarsiidae; genus Carlito; species Carlito syrichta. The sequence goes on from NW_007250675.1 coordinate 258,677, forward strand.
GGGAGGAGGGCTCCCCCTGGTGGCCAGAGTGACTGTTCAGAATAGAAGTCTGGGGAAAGGTCTGCCTGGGATGGGGATGGGAGCCACATGGCCCTCTGTGCTGCTCCCAGAGCTGACACCTGCCCAGGACACTTTATTGTGGTTGGACAAATCCTTATGGCTGGCTCCCAGGGGGCCATGTCTACTCCTTGGCCTTGGGGTGCCAGATGTCCAGAACTCTGGTGGCCCAAGTCCTAGGAATCGGACTCAAGATAGCTTTGTGCCCCAAGCATCCTAGCTGAGGCCTTGTCCTAGACTGGTTCAGAGCTCTGCCCCAGACCCGTGGAGGGCAGGAACTCTGAGGGCAGGTGAGGCATCAGCCCTCCCAGCCAGGATTGTGCCTCTGTTTCCTTGGCTCTGTCCCATGCCAGCCCTAGCCTGGGGACTTCCTTCTCTAAGCTAAAACCCCCACTTGGTGGACATGAGGCCCCAATCCTCATGGCTCCCCATACCTTCCCCAGGTAGATTCCTGGTCTTGGCTGGACATGGCTGAAAGTTTGTCCCCCTCCTGGCCAGGAACCTGGTTCATGTCCCTTCTACTCCCACCTCCAACTTCCACCATGGTGTGTGAACCACCAGCTACTGGATGTCTCCAGTCCCTGCTGCCTGTGTGCCCTGGGACCCTCAGGTCTCCCTCGTCCCTACCCAGAGAGAGAAGGTGCTCTCTGGGCTCCAAGCTCCCTGAAAGCTGGGGGCAGGGGGAGAGCAGGGGAGCCACCTTGTGTCTGTGGGGATGAGATCCAGAAAGTAGACGTCACTAGGGAACCATCAAGACAGCATATGCTTAAGGAGGAGAATGAGTGTAGGGGGGGGCGGTGAGTGAGTGGGGGACACCTGGGAGTGCCCCAGGGTCTGGAAGGGAGCCCCAGCCCTCACATCCTGGGCTAGTTCCCCTGGTCTTCTGAGGGTAGGTCTCTCTCTCTCTCTCTCTCTCTCTCTCTCTCTCACACACACACACACACACACACACACACACACACACAGTGGGACAAAGCTGTCCTCCTCATCCTGAAGGAGTGGAGGCTGCAGGTCCGGCAGCAGGCAGCCTGGAACCAGAGGAGGGGTTGAAAGCTCTTCAGGGTGATTTGGGAAGGACTAGGAGAAACAGTAGGTGAGGCCAGCAGATGGGAGAGAGGGTGTCTGCAGGCATAGGGGAGGGGACAAAAGACAGCGACTGGGTAGCCCTGGGCCGGTGCCCTCATTTGCCTAAAAGCATGAGGGCCTCCTAACATTATGGGGAGAAGTTCAGGGCAGCATTTGGGGTCGTGGATTGGCAGCTTCAGGGGAGGCATTTTTGCCACTTTCTGTGTCCCCTGAGGCCCGAGCTCAGCCAGGAGCACGAGGAAGGCTCTTATGCTGGCTGGGGGTCTGTTGCCTGGTCTTGGCTGGAGAAAGGAACCAGAGACAAAAAGGCCACACTGAGGAGTTCAGGGCTCTGAGCAGCTAGCCAAGGTCGGGAGGACCACGTGGCAACAGGAGGGGTGGTTGGACCCCACAGAGGCCTTATGGCTCAGGGCACGACCCTGGGTGTGAAGCTGACTCCCACTTTGTTTTAGGTGGTGACTTCGTGGCTGGCTTGTGGGCTGCTTTATCAGTCCTCATCCCAGGGCCTGGAAGAGTGTGGCAAACACCAGGCCCATGCCCGCTAAAGGACCGGATGAACCGAGTCCTGACTGGCTCCTCCTCAGAGTCATTCAGACTTGAAATGACAGTGTACTGAGCCCTGAGGGCACTGAGAGGGTTCTGAGGTCGGTCTCAAAGAGCAGTGTTGTGTGCTGGGGGCCACAGTCTCAGGAACCAGGTCCATGTACACTGAGCTAGGGGTCTCAGGGGAGCAGGCACCCCAAGCATCCAGGCTGCTCAGTGGCCAGCCAGGGTTCCTGAGCCAAGACCCTGCGTTCTGCTTTCTGCCGACCTTGGGGGTATGAGGTTGCAGAGTGCAAGGCTGGAGGACATTGTTGGGAGCCACAGGCCTGGAACAAAGTGAGGCAGGTGGGTGGGTCCTGCGGGGTACTCCCTAAAGCCCATCAGATAGGGCTGCCCTGAAGAGGGATCCTAATGCCTGTCCAGGCAACTCTGAGGGGCTATTCCCTCCTGGCGACAAGGGGACCCCCAGGGCTGGGTCCATTCACCAGGAAGGGTGAGCCCTGCCCATTACTGAAGCCCACCATGGGGATGAAGTTGCCCAGCTACACCCTCTTGCACCCTTGGCCTGCCATACTCTGTTCAGTGGAACAGCCATAGCCACTTCCGGTTCCCAGTCAGACCCCGAGTCCTAGCCTCACCCTCCCTCCTGCTGCTCGCTGGTCTCCCTGGGCCTTCTGTAATTTTTTTCTTTTCTTAAAACTCTCCTGACAGATTATGTAAGAGCATTTTTTTCTTTTCTTTTGAGTTGGAGTCTTACTGCGTTGCCCAGGCTGGAGTGCAGTGACACGCTCATGGCCACCGAAGCCTTGACCGTGGCCGGTGGGTTCCGGTGATCATTTTGCCTCAGCCTTCCAAGTAGCTGGAACTACAAGCGCATGTAAGAGCATTTTTACAACATGTTCACTGTATACAAAAGTTAGGGTTTAGAGAAAAACCTAGCAGGGAAGCAAGAATCACCCGACACCCACTGCTCAGGAGGCAACAGCAGCGAAGTCAAAGTCTCAGTGGACTTGCTCCTGACTGTGCCCAGGCCTGCTGAGGGGGCCCTGCCCTTGCCCTGCTCCAGTGGGCACTCCACCTTGCAGTCAGGAGGGCAGAGAGGCTGTGGGGGTGGCAGGCAGGGGTGATGGAGTGGGGGGTAGAAGAGTGCCCCCACCAGGGCGGCACCAGGAGGGTTTGATGGTGGACCATCTGAGCAGCATGTGGGCCTCCAGCGTCAGGAGGGAAGCACCCGGGCACCTCAGGTTCCTGGCAGAAGCAGGGGCCTCCAGATGCTCCCATGGCTCCCAGTGTCATGTGGGGTCCCAGGGGCCTCATCCTCCTCCCATCATCCCCTGCTTCTGGTGAGGACAGGCTTAGAGTCTCAGTGATGAAACTCAGGCCTGCTGAATAGACTAGAGGTGCCAGGGCCTGCAGGGCTCTCTTGACTTTGCTTGCTTTGCAAGATTTCTAGGTGGTCCTCAAACACCCTCTGAGCATCCAAGGGGAATGCGTATTTAGTGGTGAGGAAGGAAGCAGGACTTGGGCAATGGGAGTTTTGGAATTCATGGTTTATTGACACTTGCACAGTAGGAGACCACCTTCTGGTCCCTTCATCTTAGGACCTGTCCCTAAGAACAGGGGAAATCATCATCCTGTCTTGGAACAAGTTCTTCCTCGCACAAGAACACAACTCCTGGGAAACTCACCGAGATGTGCACAGATAAACCCTTGACAAGGCCCACGTGGCACATGAATGGCAAACTTGGCGCTTTGGCAAAGCTGTGGAGCCTTGACGGAAAGCACAGGACTCTGGGACTGTCCTTTTGGGATCTGGAAGCAAAATATACCCAGGAACATGGATTCTTTTACACAGGCCTGGCTGGCTCTGTTTAGCGTGGGGCAGAGCCAATCCTGGAAATACTGCCTGAGGTGGCTGAGATGCCACACGGGGATGTGCCACAGCAGGGGAGAGACAGGCTGCAGTGAAGGGCAGCAGCTGGACCAAGGACTCTGAGGGCCTGTGCTTCTCCTGTGGGGCTATGTCCTTCTCCCCCTCATACACACCCATGTCCTATCCTGGGTTCTGGGGCTGGGTTGGCCTCTGGAACTCTGACTATCTTCCTATCCCAGTGGGCCAGGCTTGGAATCAGCTGTACCTGGAAAAGTAAGGCTTCTTTTCTCCAGCACTCGTCTTCCATATAAGGCGCTGGCATCTGTAGCTCGGTTCTTTTCCAACCCACTTAATTTTAAGAATAGACACTAATAATACTTCATCATCCCCACTGCCGGCAGTGGGGGAGGGGCCCTCAGCACTGGCAGCATTTCCTTAAGACATGCCAGGCTCACCTGCACCCCCAGAATTCCAGGTCCGAGGCGCTGCACTCAGTGCAGCCCCTCATGCCTTGCAAAAGGGAAACTGAGGCCCAGAGAGGTACAACAACTTGCTCAGCTCAAACAAGGAGCAAGAGGTAAACCTGGGGCTTGAGAAAGGGATTTCCAGGCCGGCATACCCGAAGATGACATGGTCCAGGAACCTTGGAGGCTAAAGAGGCCTAGTGGCTTCCAGTCCAACCCGGGCAAGATGGAAGAGCCCTCCTCTGTGCCTAAGCACTAGTACAAACCCAGCCTCTGTGCAGGGGGAGAATGAGGGCTCTCTGGGTTCCAAAGCAAGGACGGAGCAGCTCCCCACACCAGTATCAGACCTGACACGGCTGGGGAGCTTCTTGGCATGCTGAGGCCATGAAGAGATCTCCTGGCACAGCCTCAGTTGGGGTATGAATCAGACCAGGTGGTGTTACCTGAGTCTCCATGGGGTGAAACTGCACTCTTGGCAGTAACAAACAGAATATTGCAAAGAAAAAACACAAGCTAATAGCTCCCGCCCTCCTTCAAGGTCATGCTCACTGACAGAACAGGTTGGTAGCAAAGAATACAGCCACATCCCTGCATCTTGCCCAGTCCTGTGCTGAGAGGGCACCAGGGGCCCTGGTTTCTGGCTCTCAGGAGGCAGTGGGACTTCACGTTAAGTCAAGCAATACCTGGTCACTGTTGGTGGCAGCTGTTCTCTGAGTGACAGTGACTATGCTTAAGATGTGTTTTATCAGGAGGCTTTAACAAGGCATTGACTGTGTGGATTCCATGACTTCATCCATGTTGTGTGGATGAGGGGGAAGGATGGGTGTGCCTGTGGCGTCCTCAAGCACCTGCCCTCTGTGAGCAGAGGGGAGAGCCGGGTACTCAGGGCACAGCTGTGAGACCTTCCTGCGGACTGTCCCGCTGTCTCTAAATGCCTTAATGGGACTGTACTGCCCAGCACCTTCCCCCTGCCACCCCTCCCCTAGAAACCTTGGGAAGTCACCCACTGTCCTGCTTGGCCCTTCCAAGTCCTCCCCCACTCCATGTCCTTTGTACAGTGCTGCTGCCCAGCCCGGCCACTTTGGACTCTGCACATGCCACGTGAGTTCCCTGAGGCACCACAGTCGCCTGTGAGCCCTGCCTCTGCCTAGGGAATGTGGCGTGCTCTCCCAGCTGGCCCCTGGGGAAGGCAAGGCAGGGAGGCTTCCAGCTGCAGGGGTGAGACCAGGGGCTGTGGTCTGTGCTGTCAGACTCCAACAGTGGCCCTACTGCCTCCAGACAAAGCCAGAAACCTGCAGGCTGCCTCTGGCCAGAGCCTCTTAACAAAGCATCTTTCCCTACTAGATCAATTTGATTACAAATGCAAAAGCCATTTGGAATGTTCCAGTCAAACAGCAGCAAAGTCCCTTCACACGGGATCCAGCCAGGGCCGCAGGGTGGTGTGGAGGTACATGGGTCACAGTCACCTTGGGTGCCCTGAACCCTGTCAGGCCCAGGCACCACCATGTAGCAGCCATGACTCCTGGCAGGGGGCTGGGGTGAGGGGCTCCTGCGAGTGCCTGGCATCACAAAGAGGCAGAAAGAACTCTTCAGAAAGAATTCAAGCCCAAATTATGCCGCCCTAACAAAACAAATACTTTTGTAAAAATGTCAGCCGTCACAACATACCACAGGCACCACAGTCCCAGCCCCCTCAAAGCTGTGTAAGGCACTTGAGTGGCTATTAACACCACCTGGAAAAGTTTCTGTTTCAATCCTGACTTAGAAAATAAATTCAGTAATACTGCAAAAAAGGCTTCCTCGAAAAATAGTTAAAAAATGTAAATACTTAAAGTTTCCTAAGGAATAAAATAAACGCTAAGCTCAGCGTAAATTATATGACACAGTGGGTCATCTTGGCACTGATGAAACAAAGGTAACACCTGAAATACTGTTTCGGAATTACTCTTCCCTGGAGAAAATCAAGCACACAAGCAAAAGACACGTGTGCAGTGTGGGTCCTGACCTCACTCCCCAGGGTGCCCAAGGGAAGAGAGGGCCCAGAAGGCCCTGGGGGCCCCAAACATGTCACAGGTTGCCCTGGAGTGGGGTGACTGTGGTTGTGGAGACCACTGACACCCCTTTCCTTCCAAGGAGCCACTCTCTGCTCTCTGGGGAGCTAGTATGGCCCACAGAACCTGCTAGGCACATCTGTCAAGATGAACCTTCCTCACCATGGCCCCAGCAAGGTGAGGAGCAATGGGAAACCTGGGTGGACACCCTGCTTGCTGGGCCCCATTCCAGTATGCGCCTGAAGAAGTCTGTAGGTTCTAGGTCTGTCCTGGGGTCCCACACATGTGACTACACTGCTCCGTGCACACCAGTGTCTTTGGTTTGGCTGCCACTGGGCGCCTCTAACCCCAGGTCCCACCCCTATCCTGGTGGGAGTCGGGGGCAGGAGCCAGGCCATTTCCTGGGCCATCTTCTCTTTGGTGGGTCTTTCCTCGGCTTCTGTGATTTGCCTGTCATCTAGCACAGTTCTGCAGCCTCCAGGACAGGTTGTGGTGAGCACCACCAGTGGTTCCTGGGTGCTAGGGAGCCCTGTGGGGTGGGCACCCTAACCACTGCCGCCTGCTGGGTCCTGAGGCCTCTGGGGAGAAAATGACAAGGGTGGGAGGAGGGGATGGGTGGGGGCCCTGGGTCCCCTAACTTCTCTGTGGAGCATCGGTCTCAGGCTGTGGGAGGCCACAGGGCAAGTCCAGGGAGTCCCCTGTCCCCTGGATCCTACTCTCTAGCAGCTCTCGGGGGTCCCTGAGAAAGACCACCATGACCGTGATGTTGTCATGGGAGCCCCGTTCCCGGGCCGCGGTCACCAGCTCCTCGGCAACGTGGAGCCCACTGCCCTGCTGCCTGATCAGGTGGCTCTGGACGAGACCAGCGACTTCCTTGTGGGGGACGACATCAAAGAAGCCATCACAGGCAAGCAGCAGGTAGTCTTCAGAGCCTGTCAGCTCCCAGGAGGCTGCGTCTGCCTCCCCGGACACGTAGGGCTTCTGGAAGACATCCCCTGGGCAGGAGAGAGGAGCCTTGGTCAGAGGACTGTGGATCTCACTGCCAGTCACCACCTGACACCCTATGGGTACAGAGACCAGCCTGCTCTCAGGGGGCCAGTTGCTCCCTTATGCAAACATAAGTGGTTTCCACCCCTCCTGGAACTGCAGCCTGTGACCCCCCTCCCTGTCTCCCCAGCTGCCACATGGACACGGCCCACCATCTCCTGAGGTGTCCTAAGACACGAGGGCAAAAGCAGCATGAAGAGAGGCTGCACAGAGGGCGCCACATTTGCCAAGGACAGACATCCCGGGAGGTCAGGAGGACAGATGCCAAATCCCATGTGGTTAGCTGGGGAGGGAGAGAGTTCTAAGGTCTCCAAGGGAGTGGAGGTGGTGAGGAGCCTCTAGGCTGAGGTCGAAGCAACTAGATACTGAGAAAATGGGGTGGGTTGGGGAGGGGTTGCTTTTTTTTTCCAAAAGAGAAAAAAGAATCATCAGTATAAATGGGAGGAGAGGAAGATAATGGGGGTATTTGTGGCATATTTAAAACTTTGTTGCTGGGTGTGGTGGCTCACAACTATAACCCCAGCACTTTGGGAGACCGAGGTGGGAGGATTGCTTGAGTCCAGAAGTTTGAGGTCAGCCTGGGCAACATAGTGAGACCTTGTTTCTACAAAAAAATTTCAAAAATTAGCCAGAGCAATCCCCTCGGGTCCCTTCCTGCTCTGAGAGTTTTTCTATCCTCTCAATAAAACCTGTTTTCTAAAACAAAAATTAGCCAGGTGTGGTGGTGCATGCTTGTAGCTTCAGCTACTCAGGAGGCTAAGGAGGATCGTCTGAGCCCAGGAGGTCAAGGCTGTGGTGAGCTGTGATCATGCCACTGTACTCCAGTCTGGGCGACAAAGTGAGACCCTGACTCAAAAAACAAACAAACAAAAAACTTTTCTTCTAGCACAGAGTAGCTAGCCAAGGGTTTCCTACTAGATTTTGGGGAAGCTATATTAATAAAGAGATAATAACATACAATATACCTTAAACAGTGATTATCTGTGCAAGATGGAGGTTTCTCAGGTGCTCGCAGATGTGGTCTCTACATCTGCCCCACTCCCTTCATTATAGGCTGAGACTGTCACCTCATAGCAGGTAGGGCCCTTTCAGCATATCACAATGCCATCCTGACCCCCTGGTGAGCCACGGACCAGCCCTTCCCCCTCTCACCAATGGCTCTGGAGACAGCCAGGGTCCCATTGACTCGCCAGCAGTCCATGTGAGACACAAAGCCACCCAGCGCTTCAATGCGTGCCTTCTCATCCTGTGGGGAGACAGCCAGAGTCAGGGGCCTGGGCGGGGACAGGGCAGAGGGCCCTGCCACCACTTGAGCAGAGGCTGAGCTGCTTCCTAAGATTTGGATTCTATGGCATCGGAAGCAATAGCATTTGAACAAGGGCAGGAGGTTCTAAGATACCCAAATTAGTTGTCACTAAAAACAGTGAGAAATTATAAATAACATAAATGTCCCTCAGCCGCAGGAGTGGCTAAACAAACGGGCCACCTGAGGCCACCCAGCAGTGACTGCAGCCCTGGGCAGCGTTTCAGTGTCAGGGAGGTGCAAATAAGGTTTGAGCCCCAGACACAGGTGATGGATCCCTCAGTGTCCTCATCATTAGCTCGGGGACACTGTCCCTGCCCTGAAACCTGCCAGGACAGCAAGATACAGTGTGTTACCCACACAAACCCAGGAAACCCAAGCCAGACCCTCGCAGGGCCTGAGCCCGCGATTCTCATCTTTCTCCACCCAAGCTTTGTCCCAGGCATGGTCTCCACTGCCAGGGAACCATGGGACTCCAGGCCTAACCTCCTCCAAAGGGCAGGAGAGAGGCTTGGGCAGCCACAAGACCCTCTGGACACCTCTTGGGTCCTATCAGTTACCCCAAAGGAGAAGCTTCCTGAACAAGAGCCTGCCATTCGAGGTTGGGGGCACCGGTGTTTGCCAAGGCAGAGGGAAGTCTTGGGGAGTGAGGTCTCTCACATGTCTGCTGGGGAAGGGGCATCCTTCACCCCAACTTCCCTTGACTATCCTGATCCCACTCAGAGTGACAGAAGCACCAGCCCTTTTGCGTCTCAGGGCATGACACCAGCTGGGCATAGGAACTCTGGGCATAGGAACTCCCAGAGGTTGGCAGCTACTGGACAAATTGGTACATCAGCCTGGTCCCCTTCCCAGTACAGATGCAGAACTGTTGTGGGAGGCCTGGGAGATGGAGCCCTCCCTCCAGACGCCAGGCTTCCTTGTGAGGTCCTGTCACAGTGGGAACAATGTGGGCTTGTGGGAGCCCAACCCTTCTCAGTGCCCCTGTTGTGGGCCTGCATGGTGACTAGACCTGTGCCTGGTGGGCTGGGTGTCTCTGTCACTAGAAGCTGTCACCTGTCCCAGCTGAGCTGGGGTGAAGGAGGAGGGACTAGGAGACCTTGAAGGCTCCCTCTGGGTCTGAGACTTCCTGCCTTTGTGGTCTCAGTGGGGCCAGAGAAAGGCAAGGAGGATAAGGGAGGGAGGAGGAGGTGGGGCCCTAGAGGATGGGAGAGCAGGTTGGGGAGAGGGAGGTTGATGGGTACACACCACACATACATGTTCACATATCCACGTGCTCACACACACACTTGAAGAGGCCCATAGACCAGCGAGAAACTGCAGATGGGAGCAGACTGCACCCCCAGAACAGCCCCCACCCCAGGAGGTGTCCTCCTGGGAGGGGCTGTGAGCTTGAGGGTGCCCAGCCCACACTGTGGGAGGACACAATGAGAATCGTGAGCCTCTCTCTGCTTCTGTCTCCCACACGCCCCATCCCACCCAAGCCTGCAATGCTTGTGAGGTGGGGACAGTGGGTGGGTGACTCGAATGAACTGCAGCTGCTCCCATGGCCCCTCGAGGTGCGGTGCACAGCCTACATCCTCTATCTCTACTTTTGGGGAGGGGCAGCACTGAGGGAACCAGGCCCACCCATCCCTCCTGGGGTGGCATCTCCCCCACAGGCTGTATAGCCTGGAGGCTCAGGCTTTCTGAGCTCAAAGCTTTCCTTCCTGAAGTCCCTGCTCCCATGAGAGATGGCTGCAGGGACAGAGTTGAGGTGGGGGGGGAGATGGGAGAGTGGCTGGGTCACACAGCTCCCCTGCAGCCTGCAGCCCCCATCCTGACCCACTAGCCCCTGTCTTTGCAGCTGCCCGGGTTCGGCACCAAGGGAGCTGGTGCTGAAGCAGGCATGTCTTGCCACCAGCTCTAGCCCACGTCCTGTGCCCAGTGCTCCTCCCACCCCCCAGCGCCTACCTCAATCCATGTGCTGGCTACACCAGGTCTGGTCCAGGACTAGTGCGTCCTTGGCCTCAAGGGGGCCTGGCTTCACCTCCCATCTTGACATCCACCCCTCAGCACTCTTCTTTGCTCCTCCTCCCTTGTCTTTGTCACCTGCCCGCAACAGCTTCCCCTATTAACAGCCATTTCCAGGGCCCCCAGGAGCGCAGAGTTCAAGTCCCGGCTATTACTGCCTACAGCACAGTCATCCTCTTGGATGCCCAAGGCCCTCTGCCATGTCTCTACTCCCACAGCCATGACCTGTGACCTGAAACTGTAATATCACTGCCCTCCTGAATTCACATTTTTGTGTCCCAGCCCTCAGTTAAGCTGCAGGGAGAGGACAAGGCATGCTGCCATCCCTTACTTCTGTGACAGTGCCTTGCCGAGCTTTCCAAGTTTAGAAGCGTCACAAAGAAAAACTGTGCGTCTCAACTAGAGAAAACACAAATCTTCTATGGACAAAAGTCTAAACAAAGACAAAAGAGAAACAACAAATGGGAAAAAATTTTGCAAACTGCCAGATAAGGAGCTAAGCCACCTAACAGATATAAGGTGCCTATAAATTGGTAAGAAAGATGGGCAGAGTACAGGAACAGAGTGTTTGTAGGAAGGGCCACACAAGCGATTTTACATTTTTTTTTTTTT